>NW_010141734.1:0-38349 GCF_000699245.1 Pterocles gutturalis
GCAGGTGGGTGATGGTCAGGGTGTCAGAGATACAATTAAGCACAGCCGTGCGCTCATACTAGCCTTTAACTGCGCCTGGCGTTTACTGCGGCTCCTGCGTGGCTGTGCGTTAGCTGACTTTAGAAAGGTTATTTGGGTTACCTTCCTGAGCAAACGCACCTTTGCAGGCACAGCCCGCGTATCTTCCCCTCCTGCCGCAGCGCCTCGTAATTTGGGAGCAACAACTGGCAAACACAACCCTGCGAGCCCTTAATGAGCCGAGGCGTTTGGAGAAGTCGCTCGTAAAACTGCCTGGGAAGGTGCTCAGCTGTGGGTGCAGCTCCGTCCGGGGTAACGAGCGTGTCCTTACAGGTGAGCTCCACACCTGTCAGGAAAACAGGTAATACTTGCCCTTGATTGACAGAACGCTTTTTCTTTTAAATGGGTCCGTAAACAGCACAAAGGAAAATGGATTTGCCTAAGAGTATTTGGTTTGTTGTGCTGAGTTCATACACCTGGTGTGTTCATGCAGCAGCACGAGGCAGAGCTCAGCCCTGAGGGTTAGTCACAGCCTGCAAGGCTTAGCCGGGTGTTTGGTGTTTCCCAGAGGGTGCTTACCCTCTCAAAGCAGAGGCTTCCTCATCCTGAGTTTTGCATAAAAGTGCAGCTGCTCAAGTAGAGCAATGTAGATTTAAAATTGGGAAAGGGAGCGTTGGTCTCAGGGCATGAGCAGCATGTCCAATCCTGAACAAGGTGCAATGTCTTTACTACTTGTTTTAGTAATCGCTGTTTCTCATGGGGTTAAAGTCCAAAGCAGAATTAGCATGTAAACTTGCCACCACTTTTGATGGTAGGAAAACGAACCTGAGAGCAATGTAGAAAGAAAACTGTGTTCCTGGTTGTTAGTCAGGTAGCACTAGTAGCCATCTGTGCTGGTGCAATCTCTTGAGTTTCTGTAGGCACTTGCACAGTCCTGTTGCCTGTGATGTGTTTGTCTCATTGTGTAATGCCTCCTTGAATTCATTTCTTTCAGAAGTCTTTATTTCTTTGTGATATGTCTGTGCTATCTACAGCCTTTCATCTGCAGGTGGCTGTTCATCCTGTACAATAAGCTCAGACTACTATACAAACGAGGTTCGGTATTCATTGACTGTATTTGACAAATATTAAAATTGTTTACCTCGAGTCATGTAAGCTTATGTAATTTGTGAGACCTAGGAGCACTTCACTTCTCTGTGTCTATGAGTGTGCCAGAGCAATATCTCAGTACAAGGTCAGATGGAGACACTATTCTCCCTATAGTGCCTTTTTGCAATGAGAATGAAAGCCGGCCATGGAAGAAGAGAATTACGCTGCAGCCTGGCAAGGGTTTTAAGTTGGGTGACCTGAGCTCCAAGTACTAACAGACGTAAGTTCCTCATATTAAATTTTCTAACAAACAGGTAGTTCCTATATTTCTAGGTCTGACTTTGGCAGATAACTGGAGTCTAATTTTGGGTAATCTGATCAGTTCTAAGGAAGAAAGAGACTTGCAGTCACTTAGGACTTACAGACGTGTAAAGTACAGTTATCATAAAGCATGAATGACGCTCTAAAATGGGGTTAAATTATAATAGTGGAAGTCTTTTTTTTAAGGTGTTTTTTAGAGTCACAATCACGTAGAAATTCAGGAAAGCTGAAAGAAAACTTTATTTTTGCAAGTGACATCTCAAGTGGAAGGTTTCTACAAAATGTACAGTCTGTTCTTTTGTGAGGTACATTCAGGAGCTGATTTTTAAATTTCTTTGTAATTGTTCTCATGACCGTTGTCTATCAAGGTCCTAGATACAACCGAGACCTGGAGAGTGGCGTCTGCTCTAATAATATGCGATGAAAAATTGGTTCCAAATTGGTTCCAAATTGTTCCATAACACCGTGAAGAGCAGCAAAATAATGAGGTAATATTGTCTTAACAAGAGCACTCATTGGAGGGCATTAGTTGGTTAACTATTGTCGAGATGTTTTGTGGTATTATGCCTAAGGAGAGTTTGGAGTAGAATTTTGAAATAAGTTGGTATATAAATTTTGTGGATGTGCACGATTGAATTAAACATCCTGGGCGACGTGGTAGAAAGGATCTTACCTGAATGTATGGTAACCTAGAGACTGGCACTGTGGGCTGGCTGGAGGTAAACATCTCAGTAGAAAGTTGGGGATGATAGATCGGGGTAAAACCCCAACTTTTTATCATATCTGAAAAATTAACATTTCCCACCTTATAGCAGAGGGTGGCGCCAGTTCACCCCCTTCTGTGGGTCAGGCTCGTGCCAAGACTGGGCTGGGTGGTGCACTTCTCTGGTTCTTCCTCTGAGAAAGACTCTCTACTTCTGTACAGCCACACTCGCTTGTCTGTGTTTTAATGGCTGAAGTCTCCGTTCCCGCAGGTCAAAACAGTAATGATTTTTTAAAATGTTCAGAAAATGTTTTAGTAATATATTCCCAGGTAGGGGAAGAGGAAAGGAATACTCATTTGACAGCTTGATGTTTTAAAATTATAACTGAAGATAATGAGTAGATTTCAGTATTAAAAAGTTCAGGAATCTGTTTATCTATTTTATTGCAAAGTTCAGGAGTCTATCTCCTACAGAATGGGAAATGCTGGGATATGAAACCAGGTGTATGTTAGGTATCAATTTGTTATTTGTGTCATAGTTCATCTAATGATTCTGTAATTAGTCGCATTGTATCTGTCTCCTTATATATTTTTTTGATGTACAAATAAACCTAATGTGAAAATTGAAAATAATCTGCATGGGCAATCTTTCACTATAACTGGTTATTTTAACTTAAGTATTACATGGATTTTTTTAACGGCATTCAGCTTGCACACAACATTTTTCTAGGCAAGTCAATTGCAAACAGTGAGGCTAAAATTGATTGAAAATTAATAATTTGGGACTCAGGAAAACTGTGTAGTGCTTAGATTTAGTTGCCAGAGTTTGCTTTGAATGCCTTTGTTCTCACAGAATATGAAAGATTTGGAGGACTGAGATTTATGTTGTGATTTGTTAGTTAAAGACAATTGTAAGGCTCTACTCTAGGGATGAAAGCCAGTAATGGACAAGTCTAGATAAGAATACCAGCGGTAGGAAGGAATCTAGGTGGGGTCAGGCACTGACACATCATAAGAAAAAAGAATAAAAAGAGTCATACAAAATGGTAGATCATTTTAAGTGGCTCAGAACAGCCAAATACAATAACAAAAGAAAAAAGTCTGTAGTTGAAAAAAATCCAGGCACATCTGTCCTACAGCTTTAAGTTCTAGCCATCAGCTCTATGTGTTTTTAACAGGCTACTTTTTCTAGCAGTTATTCCAGTTGCTGAAGCTGGGTGGGAGCACCCCAATTTCCAGATCATTTTGTAATTTGTAAAGCCTATAATCAGATCTAGTGTGACAGCTATTAAAGAGGTGGTTTTGTTTTCTTGTAGTAGCTGTCTGGCTAGTTCTGCCCCAGGTCTCTCCCCAGGCCTTTGGAGGCCATATTGATGCTTTTGGTACAGTTAGGTTACTCCAGAGCTTTTCCCCAGGGCTCCAGGCACCATTCGGTTAAATTTAGGCAGCAGATTCTGTTATCAGCTGTATCAGAGTAAATACAGGGTAAGTTAATTTTCATGCCTTGAGTAATTGCAGGTTTACTTTTGCATATTTTTTCCTTTAAGCAGTTTATACACTTTCACAAACAGCAGCTAAATGTAAAAATCAGAAGTATTAATGCCAAAAACTACTGTTTGTTCCAGGGTAGGGGAGCCTATGCTGTGACTGGGATACATTGTCACAATAGCCTAGTGTTCAACAGTATTATAGCAAAGGATTATTATGTCATAGAAGTTTTGAAAAAGGACAGGCATTTTATTTTAAGCGTTATTTGTGGTTTTTAACTGCACAGTAATAGCTTATCACATTCATGTTGTATAAAAGAAAACAAACTTAAAACCATTTCTGCTAGACTGACAAGAGATCTGTATATTGTTCTTTTCATGCTACAAAGCCTTTAATCAGAAAGATTTTGACAAGCAAATTAGCTTTTAATATTTGGCTCTTCAACTGTATCCATTTTGGATTCTGTAGTCCTGTATAATATCACTGAAATTATTAAACTGAGGTTGCTTAAACTACCTGTAGTAATGCTCCATTGAAGTAATCACTTTTATCTTATTTTTTTAATAGATAAATTCTGAGATGAGGCAGCTGGATGCAAAAAATGGGGACTTGGGTTACAGTTAGTGAGAAACCTTTGCAAAGAAACTTTATTCAAACATCTGAAAATTTCGGGTTTTTTTTAATAGATGTAGAAGTTAATTTAGGATTTTTTTCTGGTTTTACTTATACTGCAAGCAAATAAAAAAATACTGTTTTATTCAACAGGAAGCATACCATTCAGCCTGAAACAAAATAATCCGTGTGTGAGACTCAAGAAAAAGTCAGTAAAATAAAGAACAAGAGGAGTATTCTCAAGTTCTCATGGAGTGTCCATTAATGTATGGGCTGAGGCTGTACAACAAAGGTAATCTGCAGTGTTACCATGGTGTTAATAAATGTAATTGAAGAGTCTCTTTGTTGGACACAGCTGTCCATGGACTATATTTCAGATGCTGGAAGATGGAGGAGGCGGAGATGGTGGTGGTCAAAGTGTAGTTTGATTTGGAAATACTGCCAGCTGCCTGGTGATATTTGTACTCCTAAGTAGACTATGTCCTATTTTTTTGTCTTCCCAACTGCAGAGTATGTCCTAGCAGGCATCACAGTCATAGGGCTCTAGTGATATTATACCAAAATGGAACAGTAGTCTGACTAGGAGTTCTGGACCACAGAAGGGAAGAGCAGCTTGAGGAACTAATTGTAGCCGTGGATGCATTTCAAAACTTATTTCAGTTGTCATCTGGTTTTCACTTTTGAAGAATAGATACTTTTTTTATATTGAAATCTCAAGGGGAAAAAGAACTCCTGTAGAGGCTGAAAAAACACTTATTTTCCCCTTGACTGCAGTCCAAATTATGCATTATTTTGTCAGACCTATTTCTAGCTCTTCAGCCAGCTCACTGTGGTATCTGAAAGAGGACTCCCAATTTCTCTATCCTTCACTTCACCCTTCTTCAGTATAACTAAAATACTACTGTGAATTTCACCCAGAAATCACCAAAATCATTGGAAACATAAGTACTGAACCAGACTCTAGGGTTTTACCTGCTTGAACTTCACATTTTGAAGGTTTTGGTGTCATACACAAAAGTAACTCATGATAGTAATTACTATAATAGTAACTTTTGTCTCATAAAGTTAATTCTCAGCGTTCTCTATTTAATTTGTCATAATTATATACTCAATGTACTACCAATAAATGCACTCTTTCACCATGTAGTATGTTTGATGTATATATGTTTACAAACATGGGGGAAAACAGTAGAAATCAAGGTTACTACAATATCTTTTGCATTTTTTGGTATTAAAGCTTTCTTAAGTATTGTATTACATTGCAATTTTGGCATGAAACCCAGACAGGAGGATCTTTGAAATACTAAACAGTTGTCACAGTAATTAGTACACACCACTCACACTAGTCCATTTCCAATGCTAAGAATTTAAGCATTGCTCTGAAGTAGCTGAAGAGACATTTGCATACTATGTAGGTGTCTCTGGCCTAAACTTCCTTTCTTGGAAAACTGTGACTGCTATACCCTGAGAACTTTTGGTAGCTTCAGGACATATGGAAGTGGATGACAGCTAGTGCTAGCAGGTTACCACACTTGTTTTCGGAAAGTTTTTTTATTTTGGTTTCGTGCTCTGTCATTTTCACTACCCTTCCCAGTTAATCAGTAATCGTTTTCTGCTGATAACAAGAATGCTGCTACCCAAAATCCTACTTAGCTGAACAGGTATCATCTTCTAAACAAAGAACCATTGATTTTGCTGTTGCTGTTGGATGTGATCTCTAAATATTGCTGCTTCCATTGCAGGTAGTACTATTAACAGAAAAAACCCACTTCTTGTTAACATATTGATGAGGGGTGACTGGCAGAGGGTAATATTCTTACAGAGTGTCAAGTTCAGCAGAAGGCAGAGATTTCAAAACAGGAAGTCAAGAATTAGTTTCCCATCCATACAGTGTTAAAATTGTGCCTGCTCAGACCACTCCCGCAGCATACCAGTAACACTAACATTTGTCTGAGCACTGCACTCATCAGGAGGTACTTACATCTGCCCTATCATGAGGACTGTCATGAGAAGTGGTAAAATCTTGGATTCAGACCTTGGATTTCACCCATCCTATATGCTTGATAAGTAATCCTACTCTACACATGCCAGGGATCATACAGCAGTTCACACCATGCCCAGTCTCACGATGCTGTGATGCTTTACCGTAGGCTTGAAGGTCTGCTTAGGTATGTGCCTTCAGATGGTACTACCTATAGTTAAATACTTAGTTTTACAGAAAACCTTATCTCCTACAATTCACAGCTCCTTTGCTCTCACATCTGTTATGTCATATCATGTTTAGCCATCAGGAAATTTCACGGCTTATGCTCATCTCTGACCTAAATGTACACAGCTTTCTGGACTCTGTTTCAGGCAAATTGAGTTCTGAAATGTGTCACAAAGATTTCAAGAAATCCAGAACAGGTCTTTCTTTGGATCATCATATGCCTTTATGTAATGAAACAGCTCAAATATCCACTGAATAGCTTTGTAGACATCATTCACCATGCTGCATTCTGTAGAAAATTACATGGCATGTGAGGAACTGTTATGTGAAAGTTATATCTATATATTACTTTAATGGAAGCTGAATGATTTTTTAAAATATTATTCCATCATTTAGGCCTTTGGATGTGTAGATCACAGGTTTATAGATTATGATAAAAACACCCATTTCTATTACTATTATTGGAAGCCACACATTCTTGACTTTGTTTTACTTTCACATTGATAGAGAAAGCATTGGAAATGTAAAAACAAGAGATTCCTTAAACTAAAGATGAAACTTGTCTTTCTGTGAACTTAGATGTGAAGCTGAAAGTATCTGCCTCCATAGCCAAATCCTGTGGACTACCTAGTTATGAGATGTGTGTTCTTCCTCAGCTACTTCTTCTGACTTGAAATGTGTTTGTATTTTTCTTTTTCCCTTTTCCTATGCTGTTTCTCATGTGTGTTCTCTCTGTATTCCCAGTTGTATCATTTCATTTGAATGAATGTTGAAAACCATATACAGTGACCTAGTTTCAAGTATTTAATTAATATCTTACACTGTGGATGTAGGTGTAGTTTAACCCTTTTAAAGGAGACATGCAAAGGCATGTTTATGCTTTGGTAGTACAAACAATAGTATTAGTATGCAGCTATGGCAGATAGGATAATGTATTTTCTTGAGTTACTGCAGAAATTCTCAGTCAGTGCTTTGTGAATAACTTCAGGGTGATGAATCACTGCCAGGTGGTCCTTAGGTATCTGACCTTGAGTTGACTCTCCAAAATATTTTCGCTTGCTAAACCTAAGGTGGTCTTTAGGTATCTGACCTTGAGTTGACTCCAAAATATTTTCGCTTGCTAAACCTAATTAAAAGGTGCATTAAGGATATTTATATTACTGTTTCTCTATAATTATAGTTCCTACAAGGATGCTATTCTTTTGTGAAAGTGTGATGTTAACAAATAATCTGTCTTTCATACTGTGGATAACATCATACTAAGCTTGAAAGTCTTTGATGGGTTATAGTAAATTAATATCTCCAAAAGGATGGTTACATATTATAATTGCATTCAAATTTATTGCAAAAAATAGTGCATTCTGTAAGGAATCTATTTAATTGATGGAACATCACATTAGAGGAACTCAAGAAAATTAATTTGCTGGTCTTCATGAGCAGGATCTCTACTTGATCATAGTGATCTTAGGGGCCAAAGAAGGCTGGGCAGTAGATTTCTTAATGCAGAGCAAGAAAAAGCTGAAAGAATAAGAGGACCTAAAAATTATATTTGCCAGAAATGTCACACCTAATTTATCACCCTGGCTTTCTTTATGCCCAGTCACTACAGGTCTAGCACAGCTGTGAGAGACCTTGTACCAACAACATCCTTGATGGTCAGCAGGCTCTCTGTGGAACCATCATAACAAAAAAATCACACTGAAGACCACAAGTGGCCTGTGACCTGCACTCAGAGCATAATCCAGCACTGCACTAAAAAGCCTGATCTGCACTGCTTACTACTAAGAGTATCATCACCATCTTACTACCATTTATCTTCTTTAATAAAAACTGCAGAACACTGTATCATCCTACACCTACTTGCAACTGAATATGATATCTTTTGGGTCTTCAAAGTGCCTTGTTTAACATTAATATAAGTCTACAGGTTGTAGCAAAATCAAGAATTTGTGCAGTATGGAAAGCTAATACAGAACATGATTTTTAAACTTAACATGAGTACTCCTTTGTTAGTGTAAGAACTGGATATGGGGTAACAGTAATAAGGAGAACTGAGAAAACATGGATGTGACAGGATTTTTTTTATAGTGATTAAAATGTAGGTCTCAAATTAGGTAGAGAACTAAGAGCACTTTTGGTTGGTCTTGGAGATTGCATAAGATGGTTGAGCTGCAACCAGAAGACTAAGATTTATGTGTTTTTCGAGCCTTTTTGGTTTTAGGGGTTTTTTTAACAGAACTAGGAAGAACACAACCATGTGTGAAATTTTTGCTGCTTTCCCATCTTATTCAGAATAACACAGTGGTTCTTAAAATAACTTAAGCAGCTTATATCTATGCGGCATGCTTTCTCTTCCTTTGAAGTACATATCCATTCTGAAACTCTGCCTTTTACCACAGCTATTTGGGAGATAAAACATTATTTTACTTGTAAAACTTGAGTCCTGAAATGGTAGCATTATGCTGATATATGCTGATATTTATTTACTTATTTTCATATGTATATATTTATATACGCTGACACAATTACACTGATGTAGCATAACTTCTGCTTGGACTGTAAAGCAAAAAATAGCTGTAGCATAAAATTACTATTTGGGTGTGTAGCATTTAACTGTGAGCCTGTCAGAAAACAAAAAAAAAAATCTATCTTGTGTTAGCAAGATAGCATTGAGCGATGTTTCTGGGAATGCCATAGTTCAGTGGTCAGTAGGAACATAAAGCATCAGATCAGAAGTGTCATGGAGCTCAACTGACATTTTTGTCCGAATTATCTTGTATCTCATGGGTATATAGGGCTCTTACACTCAATGTGTCTGGCTTTTAAATCTTACATTGTGAGGTTAGCACCTAGTGCTTCTTTGCCCTTCCAGTAGGATACTCTGTGGCTCTGACTGTTCACGCTATCAGAGTCACCGCCTTCTCCTCCCTGTCCTCTGGCTAAATGGAGGAGTGCATTACTAGCAGAGGAATGTAACATTTCCAATTTGCCAGGTAGGTGGTAATTGCTGCATTCCAAAGAGGTTACCACAGCAAAACCGTCAGAGATACATGTACCTCAAGAAAGTTTAGCTTCACTTACAGAGCTTGTTAATGTGTAAGTTATAAATCATGTTTAGTGTGACACTTTGTAAACTTTAACTCAGCTATTTCAACTCTAAGAAAAACCCAAATAAATAGATACCAATTCCCTCGGGTGGCCAGCTTCTCACTCTAGTTTTCCCTATCAGTCCTAATAAAAAGTAATTATTATGATCTCAGCCGTTTCCTTTTCCTCACCTTCCTATTTTCCATTACATAACTATAATTATTATTGATTATACCCAATTAGGATTCATTGTGCTTTAAAGATGTAATATTTGGTCTCTGCCTCCAAAAGGTGACAATCTTACTTTTAAGCTTAACATCATGAGTAATAGCAAGAGATAAGGGGACAATTAGATGGGAGGACAAGAGTGACCACTTCAAAAAACACATGATCTTTGCCTTAGTTAACTAGCTAAGTATTAGTAATTAAGTAAAATCTGAGTTCAAAGCATATTCATGACTAGTATATGGAAGGGAATGCTACTAGTGTGAAGTGGTTTATTTATTTATTTCAGAAAAATGTGTTATCTGGAGGGCATCTGTCCTTATCCAATGTATAGAGCATGTGAACTTCACCAGTCTTGTAAACTGAATGGCTTGCATGCACACCAGGGACTCCGTTCTTCCATGTCACAGAAAGGTACCCTATGAGTCATGCTTCCCTGTAAACAGGCTCTGTTTGCACACCTGTCCCTCACCAGTTTGGACCTCTTTATCACTATGCTGTCTTCGTCTTCAGTTCATTTCTGCATTTTCTTCTATACTCTGGTCTCTGTATGAGCCTTACACCTAGGATTACATGATAATGAAACAATGATAGGAATTGGACTTCTTTGTATATTCCATTCCCACTGTCCTCCGAAACAGATTCTCCTCCTCAAAATACTAGGAGTTGTGTGTATTCCCATGTTATTACTTCATCTAGGAAATCACATGTCATTGTTGATATGTCACTCGTTTTGCCATGCCTCGCATACTACATGGGAGACCAAAGTACCTGACAGTCGAGTACTTGAGAAAACATTCTGTAGTCTAGTAAAAATTATGTCATCTCTGGCTTGGTCTATCAGATGGAGAATTTTTGATGTTCCAAGGCCTGGTTTGTTAATCAAGCCTCAGGATTGGAATTTTTGCCAGGAGGACATGAAGATTTATGAACTGACTTGCAAGCCAGCAATTTGGTATAAGCCACAGCTCACACAGGAAGACCATGTTCTGTCTGATGGAGGAGTCAGTGATGTCCCGGGAAAGTGATTAAGAGTAAAGAAAAAAAAAATGTCAAAAAGGAAAGGCTAAGAGGCCGCAGCAGAAATGTTTTGTCTTCAGCCTCTAGGCCCTTTGTCTGATGCGCTACCTGTGGTGAGCAGTCTTTGCAACTCAGGCTCTACAGCTACATGCACTACCAAAAGATGTATGATTTATTAGCTGTTCTGAGGCTTTCTCTATTACAAATCTTGTGCGTTACTGCACTTCCATCTATTGCCATGCAATAGGAATGCCAAGCAGAAGCCAGATGCTTTTGTTTTGAGCGTGAGTTGGTGGGCATTACTAGACTCTATCCCAATCAGACAGTTGAAAACTGGTGAGTATAGATGTACCTGAAAACATAGCTACACTACATATACTGCACTTCTAACTGTTGCCATGGGAATAAAAAACCCACAAATATGGTATTAGGTGCATTAAGTATTTTTGTGTTTACTATGTATATTGTTACATTAGGTAATTAATGGATGTCATCATATTCTAGGATGGAGTGCACTACAGGATTTGCTAAGCAAAATGAATCTGTGCTATAGTTAAATTGTTGTTATGCATTTCTCAGTTTAATTGTTAATTTATTTCAGATATGGTTCCAGGCATGCTTAGTATTTTGAAACAAAATGAAAGATGTTATTTCAGCTCTCAGGAACTGACTATCTATAGAATGCAAGTTATTTTTTTCCTTTTAGTAGAGAGATTTCAAATTCAACACGAAAAAAATGATACTGAACAGAAATTGTTGACTGTGTATTCCTCATAGTGTTAGCTGCTGAAGGAGTGGGACTTCACCTGCTTCTGCCTTTGAAAGTGAAAACTGTGCAACCCTGGTGACATAGCATCATGAGAACACATTCTGCAGTGGCTTCTCACTGCTATGCAAAGTGAAGGGAAGGGCTTGGGAAACAGTCAGAGAATACCTTTGAAACTCCCTAGACTCTGATTGACTGACAAGAGCTGAGTGCCAAGACACACATCCCAGTCCTAGCACATCTGGAGGAAACCTTTGAATACTAAACAATAAAGATCAGCTGATGCTACTGAGAAAGGCCATAGTTAAACGGTTTCTTTGTGGGCTTCTCTTGTGCCTTCCAAGTCCATATCTGGACATTAATATATTTGTTCTAAGGCAATATCTAGAAGCCCTGAGAAGGTGTTCTTGTCTTAAGTATGATGACATAAGCAGTCATACCTCTGATTGCAAAGATGATTTTTTATTTAATTTATAGGTGTCTTTTTATTTCTACAAATTTAAAGAGCCTAAATGCTTGAAAATGTTAAATCATCATCCAGTGAAACTAAAACCTCTTTAAATTAGTCAGTCTAGTAGGAATTTAGCCAAATAGATACATGCAGCACCTCCATGTTACCCACTAACTGTAGCTCATCAATAGCCTTCTGCAAAGAAACATGAGAGAAACCTTTTGTTCTGTGCCTAAGTCACCGAAGTCAAGCTATTTCAGACCAATGAATGAAGCAATTTCCAGACTCTAAAATATTTGAAAAGTCATTTACAGTTGCACAGAATGTGAAAATACATTACCACCAAAAATGTATTTAACTTAACACTTAGAAGATTCCTTCTCAATATGGTATAGCAACTATCTCTTAATAAAAGAGGAGTAAACAATGAGAGATGCTGACTCAGCATAAAAAAGGACCTATGGATCAGGCAGAATGGGGGCACAGTATAATTATTGCCTAGGCTAGATGCACTAGTATGAGAGCTGTGAAGGACCCTGAAAAAAAGAGGAATAAATTTTTGCTAGAATAAAGAATATAAGTGCTTCAGGAGTGATGTGAAAGTGTACTCTTGGTCTGACTACAGCATTAACACAGGTGCAATCAGACTCTTCTTAGAATCAGGAGGACTGAGGTCCTAATCAGTTGTCTCTTCTGGATTACCATTCACATTCTCAGGTATCATCCTGGATCATTAAAATTTCCTCATTAAATTTTTCTCAGAAGTGTTACTTGACAGTGACACATTTGTTGGGTTTGTTGGACAAATTTTTCAAAATGTTTTTACTCAATCTCTGGTGTTTGGACTTTTTAATCTACAGTCGAAATTACAAAACATATTTCCTTCATCCAATCTGAGGCAGTCAGACTAGGTCGTAAGGGAGATTTTTAAAATTTTCAGGTAAATTCTTCATCTTCTTCAGGACTTCTCAGTACAGGAGAGAGAGAAAAGGAGTGTCTTCTTAGGTGATCACATTCACATTCTTTCTACTGCAACTATCAATAGCTCTTTACTAAATTCTTATTTAATTAAGCTCAAATTAAACTACTGATGCTGTTAGGAGTAGGTACACCTTTATGAATCTCCTTGATTTACAATGCTAAAGATTCTACTATTGATTATTTTAAAACAATGAAGCTAGTGTAACTAATTTATCAGAATTAACCAGATAACAATGGTAGCATTGTTCCCAATATCTCTAGCGTATGAGCAGATGCTGTCTTTCTTAGACTAATCTATTATAATTTTTATTTTGTTTCTCTGTTTTTTCTAAAAGGTTACTGTTATTGTGGTGAGAATGGAATGCTTTTCTGAGAAAGAAGGCCATAACAAAAACATTTTCTTCAGTTATTCTTTCCTCTGTGGTTCCAGTTGTGGCATTTGTATGATAATATCTGCACTGTCATACAGATGATCATTTAGATGGTCATCTTTTAGAGACATTAGGTCAGATCCTGTAATCATGTACATAGTTCTAAGCATAAAAAATTCTAGAAGTAATCCTATAGTAATTACTGTAAATAATTTTTTTTTAAAAAAACCCTATGAATTATGTTTGGCTTATGAAAGCTTAGTGAAGATAGAGATAGAAATTGTATTTCCTGACTGACCATGGTGTTAAAAATGCATCAAATTAGTGTTAGTATGTGATTTCTTGAATAAATAATGTTCCTTTGGGTTGTCTAGAAGTAGCTCACAAGCTGAGGAAATAAGGAAATTATTGACTGCCAGCAATAGTAAATCTTAGCTATGCTAAGATGTACTTGTGCCTAAAACGTAGAAGTAGCTCACATCCAAGAATTAGGTCTAGTTCCAAGTCATTGAGAAATCTTAATCGATGTAAATTAATTAGTTGAGCCCCCCAGCAAGTCTATTCTTCTGCTGCTGCAAAGAAGATGAATAAATGGAGGTGAAACAACTATTGTTATTTTCCATTACCAATCTAGCCATGTTCAAGTATTGGTATGCGTGACTTCTCATAATTTATCAATACAGAATAAGCATTCTAGTGGCACCCTACAGTGCCACAGATCAGTGTGACCTGTATCTTCCTGTGTCATTTGTGTTCTTCCCCATCATTTTCTTAAAGTACATTTCCTGTCATCATATAACTGTAAAGTACTTTGGGATAAATCCACTTTTGGAACTGCAAAAATGGTTTGGGTATAAAGTTGAAAATGGAGTTATGATGCAATGCCACCCAGTCAAGCACTTGAAAATAGTTGTCACAGGACTCATTTCAGTGTAGCAAGCTATCTGCAGAAATGATAATACGTATTACTCAAGCCTGTCACACCTAACTTCTTGTTTTCCAGGCCATATAAATAAATAGTCTTCCTCGCATATATAAATGTATCCATACTTCTCCTGTCCCATTATTTCTGAGCATAGGAGGGTCCTTCATCTACATTAGCAGATAGATTGAAGCAGATACCCTCCTATTTTCATAACACTAGGTATCATTGTGATATGCTTACAAGGGGAGAGAATAATTACCATTGCTGGTACTATCAGTTACATTGCTGTTACTGGTTCCCAAGCTCCATTTTTGGGGATCTTATTTTATTCAGTAGCAGAAAAAAAGAGCTACTTGCAACTTCAACTCTGTTGATGATACATTTTTTTCTCGTGTTCAATTCAACCTTTTATTATTTTTTAGAAAAAAAAAAAACATGTTCTAAGAAATAGCTTATAAGCTAATAGCTTTCTTAGAACATGTTTACTTTTAAATATGCCTCTTGTCTTTCCAATGTACTGAATGTGCTCTACAGGTAGTTCATGGGTTTTAGTTTTGTTGACTAAAAGTAATTAGGCCCTCATGTAGTATAGGCTATGCTTTTAATTTTCATTCATCATTAGCACTTCAGTTTTGTAGGATCCACTGGCTTTCTGTGTGTCAGGCAAACGATTCCTCAAAAGGTTTTGGTTTTTCTCATTTTAAGCTCCAAAATAATATCAATAGGATGTAGGTCACTAAGTAGGAAGTAACTCTGGTTACTAAGGTGTGTTACCAAGTCCCTAATGACCCAATTCAAGATAAATGCTATCATCTAGAACTTTGGAATGCAGCAAATAATTTGCTTTATTGACAGTTGATGAGCTTGAAGAAAGTTTATGGTCTAGAAGTATCATCAGTTCAGTGCGAGCTTCTGAAGCACACAACCAGGAAAGAGGAAGGTATCCTTGGGGTGCTGCAAGATCTGTTCCTAAAATTAATTGTAGGGTAAGCCTAATGAAACTGTTCAAAACAGGCTGTGGTGAAACACAGAGCACTCCCTCAGCTCCCTCCCTCCCTCCCTCCCTCCTCTTTCTACATTCTCTCTCAAAATAAATAGCTGTGGCTAGCTGGAATCAAAGTGCCACTAACACTACACTTTCCATTTTAGTTTCTGGATTGCTGTGGTTGTTAAATACTGGAGACTGACAGTTACACAGATGTGATTTTTGTTCCTCTTCCATCTTCTTGCTCTTTTTTCTGATTTTGGAGACTATCTTAGTTGTTATCCACCATTCCTCTTTGCTTAGGCAGAAATGCAGGGTTTTACTGGACCAGTATTTCTCTAGGACTGTGAGGATTAAACCTGCTCCCATGTTGCAATAATAAACTCATGGCTGCACCCTGTCCCAAGCTTTTCACACTAGTGAAAAATATCTAGCTTAGCAACGCTGCAGCCTGTGTAGAGTATCTAGGTCTTGTATTACCCAAAAGTTCAAAGCTTTATTTCACAAGATTTCTGATATACAGGAAGAGGGTCAAAAAGGCTCTGACTAAAATAAGAACCTACTTATCAGTTTTTATCTTGAAGACTTCAGAACATATGCTTCCTAGTTCATTGACAAGTAGAAAATACTGCTCTAATTTACTATTATTGGCATTTCTTAAATACATTAACAGCTCTAAGAAATCATTATTTAATGGTGTGAAAGGTCTCTCTCTACCACTTACAAGAAGTCCAGTTTGTGATTTCCACAAGCAGCATTAGAGATCATAGGTGTATCATGGCTAAAATCCTATGCCAAATCCAAGGGCATAATTACATTTTGGTCTCATTTTTGGTGTGAAAGTGTTCTACAGCAGGAGAGTCTCCCCTTTAGAAGAAAAGCAAAAGCAGTGAAATTAGGTCCAGGATTGCAAATTCTACTGTATAAGGCTTGAAAAATAATAATCGCTGGTCTTAGTACTTAAAATAAAGATGATGTTTTTAATTTTTTTTTTTTTGCATAGCTAAAGTGAAAAAAAAGAAGCTGATACTCTTGTATAATCACCTTTTTTTCTGGTCCTAAATAAATTAATTATTGAATTATGAGACTTGACAATACTGTGTTGCTCAAATAAAAATTTATTTATTTGTTTATGGCAAAAGCCTTTCAGTTGGATACCTCAAAATAAATTTGGCAGATTTTCTGTTAATTTTTTTCCTGCTTTCCACTTCATTTGGATAAAGCTGCCACAGGATACTGAGGAACATGTATATCCTAACTAGCTTGTGTTTCTGTAGTGAGGGAAGGAGAATCAAAGTTACCATTAACCAAGAGGTCAGAAAATTTTGTGGTATATCTCAATCAGCATCATAATAAATTAAGGGACAGCCCAGTTCCCTAGGGCTCCAAGTCATCACCACAGACATCAGTGTCAGCCCTTGAACTTAGGGTTGCACCCTTCCAACAAAGTGGTCCTCTACAATTAAAAGACACTTAAACACTTTCAAAGTATAAATTATAAATATATAAAACTTTAGGTACCTTGCAGCTAACCACATAAACATTACAATTTGAGGTTTATTATATAAATAAATTATAGAGTTCGTTTTTCTACTCTAAACTTTTTAAGACTATACATTAAACATATGAAGTATAATTACAGTTAATTTTTATGTTCTGAAATTATAAACTTCCTAAAGTTACCCATTAAGCATTTAATATTGATACAGGAAAAAGGAGCAAATTTCATTCAGAGGTTAGCTAGGCCATTGATCATTTTGTTGGTTATCTAAGACTTGCTCTTGTAACTGTATGGGGGGTTTATATGGGGAGAAAATAGAAAGCTTATGACTTTCAAAGACCTCCTCATTGCTCTTACCAAAAGCTGAATGCAAAAGAGCTGCATTTTAAGGTAGTGGTTAATATTCTTAGTCCTTTAGAGCAACTTTAGGGTTACTCAGACCTGAAGCTTTGAAAATGTTAAACTGGAAATTCCATACTGTTAATAATTCTTACTTCAATGACTCAGTCTAGTGGAGGACTTACTTCTCTGGCTCCTTTCTTCCCTTTTACTTTTCTAATTTCAACCATTATATGCTCCTAGCTTCTTAGCAAGGCACAAGAGTTTGTGCAATTTAAGATCTCTGCAGTCTTGGCACAGTAGTTTCTGTAGCTACATGGTATGGTATGTCCTTTATAATTTCATATGGTTCAAATTAGATGGAAAGAGAATCAACTAGAGAGTTTGAGAATGAGCTGGACATGATATACAATGTTATATCCTTTTTTCCCACCTATGTAGCTGAATACATATCAAGAGCAAGATTAAGGGGAAAATAAGTAATCTGTAATTTCTTCCTTTAGTGTTTAAATGCCTCTTGATATTTTCCTAAATCTTCTTAATTCCTAATCTTTATGAATTTGTCATACACATTCTTCTTCCTAACACTTTTTGAAGAGTGGTTTATTTTAACTGTTTTTTACATACCACTTATATGGTACCTTGTCCCTGTACAATCCTTCAGTGAGCATTTCAGTAGAAGAAATAGGCCAAATTTTAATAGTCTCGACCCTGCCTGTTCTGGTTTATCCACTCCCAGCTGTACATCTTCTAATGCCTACCTTAGTCATGCCAAGCTCACATTTTTCTCCACTGAGTGTTAGGTTCTTCTGGCAGACACTGCCCTCTGAGCTGAAAGTAGGGCTCATACTCAGGTGTAAATCTCTGTGTTGCTATAAGCAAGAGTATATTTGTACAGACCTGTCAGTTGTGTCAGCTTATACAGTGTAGTTCATAGAATTATAGAAAGGTTAGGGCTGGAAAGGACCTTGCCTAGTTCCAACCCCCCTGCCATGGGCAGGGATACCTCCCACTAGACCAGGTTGCTCAAAGCCTCATCCAGCCTGGCCTTGAACACCTCCAGGGATGGGGCATCCACAGCTTCTCTGGGAAACCTGTTCCAGTGCCTCATCACCCTCACAGGAAAAAATTTCTTTCTAATATCTAGTCTAAATCTACCCTCACTCATCTTATAACCGTTACCCCTTGTCCTATCACTACACTCCCTGATAAAGAGTGTTTCCCCATCTCTCCTGTAGCCCCCTTTAGGTACTGGGAGGCTGCTCTAAGGTCTCCCTGGAGCCTTCTCTTCTCCAGGCTGAACAACCCCAACTCTCTCAACCTGTCCTCATAGGGGAGGTGCTCCAGCCCTCTGACCGTCTTTGTGGCCCTCCTCTGGACTCACTCCAACAGGTCCATGTCTTTCCTGTGCTGAGGACTCCAGAGCTCGATGCAGTACTCCAGGTTGGGTCTCCCGAGAGCGAAGTAGATGGAGAGAAGCAGCTCACTCGATGTGCTGGTCACACTTCTTTTGATGCAGCCCAGGACACAGTTGGCTTTCTGGGCTGCAAGCACACACTGTTGGCTCATGTTAAGCTTCTCATCAACCAACACCCCAAGTCCTTCTCCTCAGGGCTGCTCTCAAGCCATTCTCCGCCCAGCCTCTATTTGTGCTTAGGATTGCCCCAACCCACATGCAGGACCTTGCACTTGGCCTTATTGAAGTTCACGAGGTTCTCATGGACCCACCTCTCAAGCCTGTCAAGGTGCCTCTGGATGGCATCCCTTCCCTCCAGCATGTGTCTTGGTGTCCACACAGCTTGGTGTCTTGGTATAGTTACTGCATTCCTTTTGCTGCAAGTGAATATTTGTACTTTACATGACCCGATTTAATTTTAAAACCACAGATTCTAGAGTATAAACACATAGTAGAAAAGCCCCTGCTTTAATGGATGGTCAGTTTAAGGTGTTGGGTGGGCCTTGTCACAGTACATCTATTTTACAACAATCTGCAAAACAGGTGAACATTTCTTGTTTTACAAGTTGGAGTAAAGCTAATGCAAGAGCTTTTCAGAGGTTTAATGCTGTCTCCTGTAGTATTTTGTGCTATAGTTTGTCTTGCAAGAGCCTGTATTGAGCACTTTAGAAAGCATATATATTAAAATTATTCTTGTCATAAAGGGTTACCAGAGGACAGAAACAGGCAGAAAACAGTAACAGGAGTGGTCCATTCAGGTATTCCTGTATCTACTTTGTAACCTTAACATAATGATTAATAATTTCTCATCTACTTAATGTACTGCTACTAACAAAATTTGCATTATTCAGATACTGCCAAGCAGAAACAGCCACAGTGGTCCTGCATTACAAATTCCAATTTTTCAACACTCACTTATGATTGAATTTTTGAAAATTGCTATAGTAAATAGTACTTTTTTCTTCTTTTTGTGACTTTGACTAATTATGTGTGGTTTCCCAGATTCTCATTGTAGAATTAATATTTTAATCTGTTGATCCACTATATGAGTTCTGGCAACTTACATATCATAACTGGTCTTTTGTTTTACTTGGGTTGACATGAATCAAAAGTGCAGCTACCTACAAATCTGTGTTAATGATGTCTTTTGGCCCCACTTGATTTCCAACTGTACAGCAGTTCAGTAGATATTAGTGTGATGTTGTGGAGTCTCCTGATCACTAGGATGTGAAACCATGAAATGTGACTTAGGTGTGAGAGGATCGTTATTCAGCTGTGTTGCTGTGGAGAGTTTGAAAAATGGTGTAATGAAATCTTAAAAATGGATTAGCTAGCTAGTTGCCCTGTGTTTGACAGAATAATATGTGAACTTCCCAAGATCTCATATTTTTTCTGAAATGTGGATCTCCTGTGGACAGATTTCCTAGAGAAAGTTCAGTTAAATTTCTAAAGCATTGTGAATCCAATGGATTAGAAAGGACCAATGCTACAGTTTCTAGTGGCACTACCATTAGAAAACTTTATTTCTGTTACGATTGTAATAACATTCCCAGTAATCCCATAAAAGCCATGCCTTACCTTTGAGAATGTGTTCTGTAGACAGTGATACAAGCATAGCTTTCTCTGTCTCTTATATACTCTTTTCTCTATTACATAACACTGTTCTAATTCCTTGTTATTTAGTAACATGCATTTTGGTGAAAGTGAATGCTTGATTAAATTCCTCTCTCATGTAAAAAGGTGGCTTGTTAATTTCCTGGAGTTAAGGTACTGGCTGTGAATATCAATAATTTTTTAAGATATCAGTAGTGGAATACTAGGTATTCACAAACAATGTGTATAAACAGATGTGTTTACTTAGGTGACCTTTTAATTTGAAGAGGAATACAACACGCATTCATTGACATTGTACTAACATTAAAACATCAGAGGATTTAGGTGACCAGTATTAAACCCTTATGGTGGAAGCAGAAGCATCAGTTTCAAGTTGTTGCCCAAAAATAAGTTACCAGTCATTTTGTCAGCATGAGTTGTTTGATGTTGTAGGAGATAGTCATGACATTTTTCGTGTTATACTGGCCAAAAGCAGTAGAGAAGAGTATCTGATGTCAAACCCTCCTCTCAGTTAAAGGAATATGAACCTAAAAAATACCCAAATCAGGAAATATTGATGAGAAGCAGGGAGAGGATAGAACACTAGAGAGAGGAGGCTTCGGGAAGTTAGAACTGACAAGTATGTGTGTCTAACGTTAGGTACCTACATCCATAGAGGAGTTTCAAAAAAGGTTACGTGGGGTTTTTAGAGATTCTAAGCATCTGTGGTTCCCACTGATTAAATGAATTAGATATTTTTTTCACTAATGTATTCAGAATCAGTATCTGCGTTCCCATTGAAGAGTATATGAGTACCAGATACATTAATTCAAGACCCACTGTTTTCTAGAACATTACAGGAAAAATCAACAAGGAACTAATATCTGTGCTACTGGCTGTGGCTCTGATCTGTCATATGGTAGGATATACTAGTCTGTAGCAGATTTCAAAGCCCATAGGTGTGTTTCTAAACCTTTTGTAGGCTGATGGTTGCAGTTAGGTTCTAAGACCAGAGAAAGGATGTGTCATTCTCTGAAGAAGGTATCTCTTTCCACAGACTTACAGGATATTAACAATTCATCTTGACTTTGGGGTTCAGACAGTATGCATAGATACCACAAGTGAAGTAAAAGACAAATTTCATTGTGTCAAGTGAATCACTTGATTATCCAGGCTTGTCTGTGTAATGCAGAATTGTGATATTGATGTTACGAAGTGACTCTCCTAAAACCTTCCCGTCAAACATAATCATGCTATTACTGTTTACTCTGACAGCAGCTTCCTTCCATCCAAGGACCTCAGCACATTTCACAACGATTAAGCCTCCCAATGAAATAGTTAAGTACCATTATCCCATTTTCCAGATGAGGCATATAGAGATTAATGACTTGCTAGAGTCACACAGGAAATGTGTGACAGAGCAAGGAATAGATGTCAGCTCCCCCAGCTCTCATGCCTATTCTTTTGTTTAAAAATTATTCTTTCTGTCCCCAGAGAAAAGTCACTCCTGGTTTTGGAGCAGGACTGCTGATGTGTGAACAGAAAAGGTGGATTACTGAATCAGTAAAAGAAAAAAACAGTAGCAGCTCTGCTTCTTTTCTACTAATATAATGGAGGAGCTGAGCTATTATTGGTATAGGATTGCTTTTGAGTAGAGACAGGTTATAAAGAACGCAAGAATCCTAGACCTGAATTTGAAGAAGGTGAAGGGGGGGAAGAGGGATTTCAGCCGTTTGATGCAGCACCAGAAATCTAATATGACCAGCATACAAGAAACAGCTGTTAACCTGGTCTTGAGTCTTGAACATACTGGTTCATTCTTGCGCTTCTTGGTTTGGCTGTGGCCGAATTAAAGCATTTCTCTTTAAACTGAGCAAAATGCAGTCTTCACTGTGTGGGTCACAGGGGATGATGGTGGTGTTGTCTCTTCCCCAGTGGGAGAAAAAGGCACAGATCACTTCTGTGGCCCATATATGTATCCATGTTAATTCCTTTGCTGTATATGAGGAGGCCCATATTTAGTTGCTGACTCATGGGCTATGTCCAGTTTCTCAATTTACAGTTTAACACAGATAAAAGAGTAATATTTCTGTCTTTCCCCATCCAACACAGCTAACTCCTTGTTATGGGTTAACCACAGTCTTCCCATGTTCACATTGAGTCTTTTGTTACTGACCTCATCTTTTTACTTCACTGAGTTCGTTGCTCCATTTATTGTCTGCCATGTTAATCTTACGAAAAGACTGGCATTCAGTGGAAAGACTGAATTCCTAAGATGCATATGAAATGCAAATGATCATAATATAAGTTAAAAGTAAATCAAATTACAAAAGGTATTTGTGCTATCAGAGACTTTTGAAATTTTGAAGTGTATCATTTAACAAACTATTAAACAGTAAAAAAAAATAATAATATTCCATTGTTACCTGCACAAAGTAGAGCTTTGCAACAAGAGATTCAGGGTGTTTGTTCAAATTCAGGAACAGAAAAATTAAAGTGAGGAAGATATGAAGAAATTTCTTAGCTTAAGACAAAGTTTGGGCAACTGAAAATCTAAGCCAAAGCTAAGGTTTCTGCTTTACCACCAGGAACAAAGAGTCATGATGTGCACTTAAGTTTTTCATCTTAGACATCACCCAAAATAAGAACACTAACTATTCTGATACACAAGCACATAATGAAGTAATAATATGTGAAGTGTATCACATAAATGCTTACACATAAAAATACATCAGAGATTTATTTAAAGTAGTTACTGTAAAATTGAAATACTTTAGCATGTGTGTTTTAATTTTTTAAGATTATTCTTGCTATTTTTTACTCTAAGGGTTATACACTTAGATATTTCAGTCTGTAGTATAACACTGCCTATACAGGAGGTATTATGCTGTTTGTGATTTGTCTGTATGTGCATACATGCACACGTAGTATGACATGAATTGTATGAAACTTTGAGCTGATTTGTATTGCATAGAAAAGGAAGGTGTTGGTTGTTTTTTTTTTTAAGTGCAGGAGTAGAAATTGTGATGTTTGTGTCGTGTGTGTGTGTTCTGAGAGAAATATGTATGTCTCTCTGAAAATAACTACGGCATGTATTTATTGTATGGTCTATTTGTGTAATATTATCCTGCTTCGCTGCATAGTAAAGGAGTCCATTAGGAGGAATTCCTGGCAGAGGTGAAAATAAAGTAGAATTCTGGAGATAATCAGGAGTCCTAAATGAAACAGCAGGAAAGCCATTAACCGGGGATCACGCTCAGCCTCATTCAGACGTGGGCTGAAGAAGTTTCTTCTTTCAGTCAAGGCTAGGGTGGAAGATGATACTTACGAAAGATGCTGGCCTACGCAGAGAAAGGGGTTGAGTGAACTTTTCAGGGAGTGTCACTGAGTGCTGACAAGGACTGAGACATACCATGAGTGGCAGCAGACTTTCTGTATGACCTTGGCCGAGTTACTTAATCCCTCTGTGACTTGGTTTCCTCATCTGCAGAATGAGGTACAAATAATAATACTTCCCTGCCTTACAAGGAGCTGTGGGGATTACTTCACTACTGTTTGCAAGGCGTGTTCAGAGACAAATAGAAAAGATGCAGTGGAAGTGTTATTATTTATTGCTGGAAACCTGTACAATATCTAATACCTTGTTGGTCATGTCCTGGAAAATATATTGTTAACTGGCTATTGCTTGAGAATCTGATGTTGTCAGAAACTACACAGGTCCATCGTACCTTCTCTCTTTCCTCTGCTTCCTTGTTTTCAGGTAGTTGTGTACAAGTTGTCAGGCAAAAATAGACAGCCTCTCTGCCTAACAAAAAAAGTGTGCCTCTTTCTATTATGGCTGCTTTTGGGCTTCTATAAGTCACAAACCTGAGACCCCACATAAGTAATAAACTTCCTTTAGGCACAGTTTCAAAGAAGTGGATCCCAAGTGTTAAAGTTGATTTTGAAGTCCAAAGGAATGTGCACCGGTGTGAGTATCTCCTTCTTGGTCTAGGATACACTATACAGGTGAATCCTCTGGGCCACAGGGACTTACAAATAGCATGTAAACATATTTCAACTGTGCTTGAGGTATTCTGGATCCATAGACACAAATTATATACAAACAGAATTTTTCAGTAATACCGGTAGGTGATATGTGTAAGAGAGACCATTTAACTTCTCTGTGACTGTGGAACAATGAATTCTGATTGTTAATATTGAGGGTCTAGTTTTCTTTTGGACTGTATGTCTTGGTAGCGGGATCCCTCTTCTATAATGTCATCCATTCCATTAACAGATGTTTACATTTAGTTAAATCTGAATATAGAGTCTGGTAAATCACTAACAAAGGGTAGTCACTGTGGCTTATATGAAGTATTGCATATGTTTGCCGCCACACCCAAGCACTCACCTTAAAAGCACATAGGGGCAATACTATTTGTTGGCTTGCACAATGCGTGAGATAAGATGACGCAATGTTCACATGTCATCACTGTTGTATGTGCTGTTCACGCCAGATATTTCTCCTGAGCAGCACGTAAGCATATGGCATCGATAAGCTACGCACAGTCTTCTTCACCCCCATCTCTACTGTGGCGAAAAAAGTTCAGTAGAAGTAGTCCATTTGATCACTCCCTTTCTACTCTTTTGTAGTCAAGTCAAACCTTTTTTTTTTTTTTTTTTGCTCGCTAATTCTCGTGTAAGGCTCCCAGTGGCATCAACTGACTAGAACTTTCAGGGTGTGGACCATTGTTGCTATTTATGGAGTACCAGACTTATACTAATGTTGTCAGGGTTTAAATTAGACAAGAAAAGCGCTATCATGAGCAAAGACAAGACATTAAAGACAAGGATCTGAAAATTTGTAATATGTGAGAATGGATAATTTTCATATCTTCTTTTTTTTCTTCCTAGAAAAATGTGTAAATTACTGGTTTGCTTAACTATCAGATAGTTACACATTTATCGAGAGTAAATTTAATGTATTACCTTAAGAGTGCAAAATATACTATGTAAATTTTAGTTGGCTTTTACAATGCACTATTTTAATGTAATAATCTTTGTCTGAAGAACAGTAGACTTAGTTGTAGCTAGAGCTATTTTGAGCAGTAAGTAATTCTAGCATATTATATGTTGGTGTATTTTTAAGAAGGGAGTATAATTATTGAATGTAGGAAGTATAATGTTCCCTTATAAACCAAAAATGTGACAATCCTTGGAAATAGGATATAAATGTTGATACACTAGTGTAAGGCAGAAGAAATACTGGTTTCAAGGGAAAAGTAAACAAATACATCTCTTTATATAATCATTGTGATACAATTCACATAGCCTGTTAATAATCCTCAATGATAAATTTAGACTATAGAATGTGTTTCCAAATAACATCAGTTGAGTACTTTTGAGTTACAGAAAGTATGCTGGAGGCCTGCAACAATGATAACATCCTCTTAATAGCACTAATACTGCACACTGAGCAAACTACTTTCATTTGGAGATGAAATGTAGGATATTGCAGACATTTCTTTTGATTGTCAAAGTAGGTGTTAGGAAAGCAAATTTTATTTTTAACATTTATAGGAGTTTTTCTTGGCTTTCCCTCTTTGAGCAAGAAGGAAACAAAGAAAAGGAGTGGGAGAGCTTGGGAAGACAGCTAGCACTTAAAAGGAGGCAAAGATGTTCAATAATAATTGTTTTCTCTGTCAGAATTGTGGAGCATAGTGTTTGGAAGAAATAAAGTTTCTTTCTCTCCCTTTCCACTCAATTTGTTGTTTCGTAGAGTCAGTTTGGAGGCCTCAATAAAATATTTATTTGGTTATAATCTCACCTCTTCATATCCATAAGATCACTTCTCATGCACATTTTCTCTGAAATAATTTTGGAGTGGTTGCTGTTTTATCATTCATTGTCTCCCAGCACACCTGAGATACCCAAGCAAATAGTTTGTCAATTCTCCTGCGAAGTCCAAGACTCAGTGGTATATCAATACTGCATACAGGAAACATCAAAACAGTTTGATAAGGATACCAGACCCTGATGAAAATAACCCTCGCATCTTTTACCTTGTTATTTTTGTATATATGTTGATGTTAGCTGAAGCTTTATTATGTTTTCTAGCATTTCCAGTTGCAATATATGTTACCATCTGAAAAATAATCTTTGTCTCAGAAGGTGCAGAGAGCAAGCTGAGGGCTCTCAAGGGTTATGAAGGTCCTAAAGTCAGTGAGGAAAAAGGAAACAGACTGCTTGGTGTGATTAGGTGTAAACGGCTTTGAGTGGAAACAAAGTGTTTCTAGAAAACTCTGCCAGAGTTTGCAGTCCTTTATTCCAGAAGATACTCCAAAGAAAGATCAGGCAACACTGTCCGTGGGCATACAGTGTAGGGTTGATCTGCACTTGCACCGTAGCCTCAGTATGTAGCAAACTTTGTAATTGTGGTTTCACTGGAGTCAGGAATTAACCACTAGTTCAGTCGGTGTTTAATTTATGATCTCAAAATTGTTCTTGCAAGACCTGAAAAAGACTTTTTTTTTTTTTACCTGGTGGTTCTGGAGTACGGGTAAATTAATACTGAATCAGTGTTGTATGTTTGATTTAGTGGAAATACAGTTCCTTTGAAATAAACCACAAGCAGTACATTGTGTGGGAGCTGGGACAGCAGGTTTACAACTCTTACGTTGTAAACTAATGGTCCGAGTCTTTACTAGCTTGTTCAATATAGTATTTTTTTAGTGTTATAAGCAATGTAAGCATATTGTGTGTCTTATCTATGCTTCTTTATAACCATAATATCACCAAGATTACAGCAATTTATTGCCTGACATTTATATATCTGCACATCAAACCAAATATTCATATTCATACTCATTGCTGCTTAGAGTAGCCTGCAGTAATAGTTCTGAACCCTCTCAGTATCTTCTAACTGGTGGTGAAGGAGGTCTTGCATATATGCATTTGTAAGATCCCATCTCTTTGTTTATGTGTTTCAGTTGACATTCCTTTACTGTGTTGTTTGACGGTGTTGCCAGTATGCTATTCCATTTGTGGTGTGTAGTGTGCATTTTCAGTACTATTTATAGCTTTGGTATCAATGGTAAATGTGGTGGTACAGTAAGAGAAGGAAGATTGTGATCTCTTCCCCAATGGATAGTAGCAGATAGGAAATAATGTCTTTCATAATGGAATAATGTAAATAAAATGCTACTCAATAATTAAAGGTGATTAACTGAAAGAGAATACAGTTAGTTAAATAGGCTAAATCTTAAAAATAGATATTGTGCTTAAAGTGCTATCAGTATTTTGAAATTTAAGTGCATTTTAAATGCATAAACATCAAGAAGTTGAAGAAGTTTCCTGTGAACAGTCTTTGGTTCATGGATTTCGTGGTATTCCCTGGTTAAAAAAAAATGTCTGTCTCATGTCATCCAGCTTTTGGACTTCTCTGAGTCTTCAGCAGAGAGTTTGTGAAAATGCTTCTGAAGGAAAAAAACTGTTTCTTAGTGCAAGTCAGATGCAGTAACTTCAGATGCTTCCTACAAGGTACATGAGATAAAACAGCCTCATTAACTCTTAGCTATGAGAAAATTCTTGATAGTATTGCAATGATTGGAACTTTCCATGTCCTTTCCAACTGTAAGAAAGGAGTGAAAATGTGAAAAACTATCAGCAGAATACTCTGAGGTCAAATTAAACAGACTAGTGTGGAATATTTCACTGGAACTGCTCATGAAATATTAGCAAGGCTTTTGCATAGCATCATTCTGTGGCTTTTAGTCAACATACTAGTTTGGGCTGTCAACCTCCAGCAGCTGTACCTGTCCCAGATGGCTCATGAGAGGTCAGAGGGGGTGTGAGTCACCCGTGAGACGCGTGTGTTGTCCTCACCCCAGCTGGCAGCAGAGTCCCGCCTGCCGTGCCCTCATTTCCCCAGCAGGGGCATGGCTGGCCCCGATTGGCCATGCCGGCTCCCCACCTCGCTGCCGATTGGCTGAGCCTCCCGCCTCCTCCCGCTCATCTTGCTGGGACACCTGTGCTGCCCTGCTGCAGCTCGTCCTCACTGGCCATAGAAGGACCGGAGGATGCCCACGCATCGGCACTCGGTCAACAAGGTGTGTTGTTGGGGATGTGGTGGACAGGGTGCACACTAACTGGTGATATTTATTCTCAAAGGCTAAAGAGTAAGTCTGTGGTTCATCAAGAATGTTTAGGAGAAGAAAAGAAAGGAGAAAAAGACTCATGAAGAATGGGATTAGAACGGGGTATACAGGACTGAGTCTTAAACTGTTGTCAGGATAGACTTGTCAGGACTGTCTTTTTCAAATTACAGAAAAGTATTTTTCATATTAATTAAATCCTCTGTATTTAAAGGCTTTTAAAACAACTTTAAAGTTTGCCCAAGGCTCTGGAAAAGAAAAACCACCAAAGTGTCTCTTCCCAAGCCCTGAAGTTCAGCCTTCCCAAAACTGAACACAGTAGCTAACTAACTAGCACCCAGGGATTTAATTGTTGGCCTGAAGTCATATTAGACTAAATATGGAAGAGTGTTCCTAAGGTAGCAGCTGGAGTACTGCAAAGATGAGGGCACTATAGGCTCATAGGAAGAAGGGTTTGTATCTGTGATCAAAAAAGAATTAGAATTTTTCCACCAGATGAAGAAACTGAGAATACAGTTAATTTTTCATATTATATGCAATTAGAAGCTTGCAAACAATATATATTTGCCAGAATTCCCTATGCTTCTATTCTGTAAATATTTACTGTTAGTTTTTTTACATTTATGATGGAGAAAAGGTAAACTTGTGATGCAAGTTGACATGATTACATTGAATATGTACTGGAACTTGGGTTCCATGCAAATTATTTTCTGCTTCAAGTCTGAACTTGGAATTTTGTACAATTCTAATATCTTTCTCCCTCATCTAAAAACTAGTTCCAAAGGGTGGCATGATGAGACTCTTGAACTGTTAAATCGGAGAGCTGATGCAAAGGGAAGGCATCTTAGCCATGTTTTGACTTGTTGTGCTTGTGTTTATGGCTCTCTTCTAGCTAGAAAAAGAGAAAAGGAGGTTTCGGACTGGTTTTCTTTCATGGTAGAGTGTAGCTCCAGACAATTTTCCAGTCCTAGCTGAACTAGTTCTAAGAACTCTGTGCTTTGAAATAGAACATCTGATTAGAAAGAGATTTATTTTTTTTTTCCATCTCTCCGTGAGTCAGACAGATTTCAACAACACATAGGCTGGTTCGTATTAAATCACTGTTTACCACATCTGTTAATATAATAGCACCTACATGTTGTATTTAAAATTTAATTAGAGGTGGGCCATGTCAAAATAATCTCAAGAGACTGGATAACCGCACCCAGCAGTCTGATACCAAAACATAATGCTTACCAGGATCCTACTTAAGTGGCGTTTTCATGAGACTTTTGGGAGGGATAGTCTTCATCTGCTTTAAAGACATGATAACTTGCATATATAGCTTTCCTGATTGCTGCACTTGCTGGATGTGACACCATGCAAACCTTGATCATCTTCCTATAGGAAATCTTTCAACACTTCACAGTCACCTGTTTTATTATCTGTTGACTCAGTGGCTTTTTTAAAAGCTGTTTAAGTTCAGAGTTAAGTGCATTGGGTGTTTGGAATTGTGTTCTCAAGTTTTTCTCCCCAACTTCCAGATCTCTGTTACTTATTTCATTAGCACGTACAAAACTAAATGGTCCTATGCATTCAGAAACAAATTAAGATACATAGGTAGATGATACAAACTAAACATATCTCTTATATTGTGTTTTAAATGTTTTAAAAAATCTCCAGAAAATATCTCCATTCTTTCTGTTACAGCCTATTGTGTCAGACAAGGCAATCCTGTAGCAGACAGGCATGAAAAATAGCATTATTAAATCCTTCCTGTGATTTAACCATTGTATCAGCATTTTTGTAACTGGAACAGTGACATATTCATGCGATGTAATGGCCTTACAGATTGTGTGGTGCCATGGTTGAATGTTTAGACTTTGAACATCAGCCATGAAATCTGGTATTAAATAGCTGAGAAATACTGGTGGGAGATGTTTCCTTCCTTTCTTGGAAAGAGTTTACTATCAGTGTCAGTACTACAAGTGAATTATAAAGAAAATACATTTTATTTCCACTGACAGTCCTTGAAGACTGGACTTCAGTCCTTCTTCTTAGTTATTTTTGTGAATTTCTGTACCGAATATAACTTATTCTTAACCCACAGGAAGCATGCATTAACAATTCGGTATATTTAAATTGTTTAGATGTTCCAAAGCACTTTTCAGAAGTCTCTTTGTAAGCCCTTCAGGGAACAATTATATTGAAAAACTTATATTGCTAAGTGCCCTGGAGAACTCTTAGATTTCTTGGCTGTCTCTTGGAAGTGGGAGTAGGCAAAGCAGTCAAAAGAGCGCACGGTAGTCATGGTTATATCTACAAAAAGCAGTCTGAGAGACCAAGGATTGTGTCTTAGTTCTTGAATAATGAAGAACCTGACCTAAATCCAATGGCTCAACAATAAGAAAGTTTGTTTAAAGCCTTTTCTAGTCCAAAGTAGTAATGTAGCAGATATGGCTGTTAATGGATTGCTGTCATTAACCAGAGAATTTAAACTCCCATTAATAATTCAGTATTTAAAAATTGAAATATTTGTGTAATTTACTGCAGTGTTCTGCCAATGTATATAGGTATTTTATTTTAATTTATTTTCTCCAAAATAATGAATGCAATGAAAGCCCAGCTTTCTAGGCTTGTTCTGTTTCCTACCCTGAAGAAAAGCAGATACTTGTCAAACATGGCAACTACTAACAAGAAGTTACTATAAACTATATTGTCTTTTTGTTCCCCAGATGAGGAGATACTCTTGCTTTGTTTTTTTGTTCTGTGGGATATTTTTGCACGGAATCCTTGGTTTTCCACAGACGAATACCTCAATTGATTGTGATTCTCTGTTACCAAACTATGAAACTGAACCACAGACATCAGCACCACCATATATTATTACTGCATCTTTTGATAATTTTGAGCCAGGAAATGAAATCCAAGGTAAATAATCTGAAGGACATAAAGTCTTTATCTGTATCTCCCAGAATTTCCAGTCTTCACCAAAATTCCCCCATTTCCCTCTCCGTCTATTTAAGTTTATTTTTTAATTTCAATCTCATCTATCTATACCTGAGATATTAATATTTTGAAATGTTTTTTATATGTATGTATGTGTTTGTATGACTGAAAAGATATTATCTCTTTTTTTCTTTTCCCTCTCTAAGAAATATATCTTCCTGCTATAATTTTTTGTGGCAAAATTAAAATGAAATGGGACAGCTGGCCAAACTGGACTAAAAATTAGTTGCTCTTTAACTTCATATTTGCTGTTGTATCAGGCCCCTGCAATACAAAGGGATCCTACTCATTAGATGTTCACATGCTGTGAACAACTTGACAACTTGACACTCTTGACAACTCAAGAGTGAGGCATTTTGAGTCATCCTTCAAAGAGCTGCATCCCAGATTTTATCAAATGGCAGGAGGTGGAGCTGTTGTGGTTTAAACCACCTTTTAATCCTCCTAATCCCAAATTGCTCTCTGGATGGAATGCCTTGACACCCTTGTTTCTCCACGCGATGATGCCATCTCATGGTGCTGTCACTCTTGAAGTGGCTTCTGAATGCTTCTTTTCCTAGCCGTTTGCTAGAAGCAGCATGGAAGTGGAAGTGCATTGTAACCCATCACATGTCCGTTGTTGTATCTCAGTAGCTGAAAAAAAGCATTATTCACTAAATAGCTACTGTCCAGCTGGGATTCTGTTTTACCTGAACTTAGTAGCATGGATGCGCTTCCACAGAGAGTGATATGTAGGGAGAAGAATGGAGAAGCGTTAGAGTCCTGTTATAACTGCTGTTCTTGGAAAAAAAGTCTGAACAACTCCTTCAAGGATGGGAAGGCTGTTTGATTACTGTTAGCTATTTTTAAAACAGTGTTGCCAGCAAAATGATGGATCGATTTAGGTATATGCAGACTGTTCTGTGAGGTCATGTGGGATTTACCATGACAGAAATATCGAATCCCAGATGCTACTAACTTTGCCTCTTTAAAAAAAACCAAAACAAAACAACACGTTTTTTCTAACCGTGCTTTTCTTTCTTTAGCACTACTTTTTTATTGCTTCAAGTTATAAGCAGCCAGTACCTGGTCTCAGGGAGCTTTAGGTTGCCCTTCACTGAGTAAATTGCAATTTCACCTGTGGCACGCCATGTGCCAACACTCTTACAGTTGCATTTGTGTTTGATTTAACACTGCATTCAAGTGTTGGATGTCATACCTCCTGTAAGGCATCTAAAAAATTAGTGAATTAGGACTGAAAGTTGACGACAGATTGGAAGGCTCATTATGCAGGTGTTTGGAAATGTTAAATTGTCAAGGTACAATTCATTGTTGCCTTGACTTCTGTGTCATTCCCAACTTATCTGTCTTTATTTTTAATGACTACACATACCTTTGGGCATAAACCATTATTCTGATTTTATTTGTGAAAGTGCCTGATACTAGTATTAGCAGAGCAAGTTTGTAATAGGTCATAACAAATTCAATTATGCTTCTTGAAATTTAATTTCAATTTGGATAGACACAAAACCGTTCTCTTCCATATTTTTTCTGAGTAACAAAATTTTCCTTCATTAACAAAATTTTAGTAAAATCGAGTATTTCATAATTATTAATTTTTCATATTTAATATAGAACATGAGAGCCAAACTGCCTATTTTCTCTTTTTCCAGTTGTAACACATTAAAAAAAAAAAAAAGTTTCTGCAGTTCAGCCTTAGGCAAAAGTTAATATCTTCTTTCGAAACAGAGGTAGAAAGAAATGCAATTCTCTTTCTCCCTGAGCTATTTTGACTTCATAGGCCTAATTAGACAGAAAATAAATAACTTTTGATCAGCAGGGCCATTGAGCAATATTCTGTGTATGCATGGGGAGTGAATGAGATTAATAAGAAAATTTTAGTAATTTGGTAGAGCAGAATTACTTTTAAAATTGTCGGTAAAGCATCTATTTCATGTTACTTTTCACAGAGGTACCTCTCCAAATTTCTTCCTTTTCCTTTATTATGATTCTCTTGATAATTAACAAAAACTGTAATAAATCCCAACATTTTTAAAAATGGTAAAAGGTGTTAAGTAATTTCTCTACCTGCAGTCTTGTGCTTTGGAGTGAGGGAAAACAGTTGTTAGACATCTAAGAGGTTTTAGTTGCCTATGAAACTTAAGGTTCTCAAAATGTCTGTTTTCACAGTGACTCTAGAAGCACTAAAAGATGTTGGTTTTAAAGGATTTAACCTACAAGCTCGAGAAATAGAAGGAGATGTTCCTGTTGGTACTTTTAAAATTACAGATCCGAACACTAAAGGCTTGGAGTGTCATAACACGACGGTATGTGTTCAGTCTTTGGAATACTTACTTAAGCTTGGTTTACTTTTAAATACTTTAGTCAGAATTGATAGAAGAAGTGAGCATTTTTTTAATGGCAAAGTTATTTCATCTGTAGATTTTAAAAATTTAGACTTTCTCAAGAAATACATGTATCTTCTGTATGTGATGTGAATCTAACGTAGAAGCTACCTGGGACTTTTTAGGAGGACATTGTCATTACCTGTCGTAGTAGAGACAGTTCCCCTAATAATATAGGTAAAAGTCACTTTCGCATCTTGTATAATTATATGTATTTCTTGTTAATTGCAGAATTCAGCAGTAAGTCATGTGAATTCAGATGTGAAGCAGAAAGTTACAACAACATGGATTGCACCACGTGATGTTAGAGATCTTCAATTTATGTAAATAATTGATTTTCCTTACTTTTGGCTTGAAATTTCATTTTTATGGATTATTTTGACATGGATCTGTGTTGCTGTTTCTGGTGTTCTTGTCTTGCTGCAGTCATGGGGTTTTTCATAGTTTGTCATAACTTCCCACTGTGTCCATTTAAATAACATTTTTTCCATTTCAAGGTATAATTATAAAAGGTAAACACTGTCCTTTGGATGTTAATATATGTGAGTAATTCCATTAAGCACAGTGTTATTAATGGATATTTGAGTAACCAGTTTTTACACTTTGACCTCTTTAGTTACAAGAGCAACAGTATGAATGTAATTATTTCTGTAAATAAGTGAGGTTCAGACTCTCTTCAATTACAACTTTTTCCATTTTGAACAGCAGAAGAATAGTAGCTTGATGTAAATGCTTTTAAGATAAACTTAAAGATAAGTTTATCACCCATGAACTAACTGCTGAAGAAAACAGGAGAAAACAAATTTATTCTACATGTAATGGTACTTTTCTTGCAGATCTGAAGTTTATAAAAATATCACCTGGTCTAACAAAATGCATGCTTGATGTAATTGGAAAATATCTAAATATTTGATAGCTTGATGTTGTTTGAAGTGCAGATTTATGATGTGGCATATTGGCCTTCATTAAATCTTGAGGAATACAAAAAGGGGCAAAAGAACACAAATTAAAAAGACAATCACTTCCACTCGTTGATGCCATGAAAATCAATTCACCATCATAGATGCAGATTGTGGGAGTGAGAAAGAGGTGTGACAATTTTTATGGATATTTGAGCTGATACTCCCCACTGGAGTCAGTGCTTCTTCAAATAGTGTCCATTCCTCTTCTGCTCCTTCTCAGCATCTATTTTGTCTTCAAAGTGATGTTGGATGATAATACAATAAAAGTGTTCTGGAAAATAATTATATTCTTTTCAAACTTGTATACCATTAAAATAAAAATAGAGTGGATTTTCTTGTCTGGGGTGGGGAGGAGTTTATTGGTATTTTATACTGAAATATTTTGATAGAAAAATTATTATTTTGTTTTCTTTCCAGTGCAACTGTTGTTCAAGATCTAGAGAAATTTTGGGTGGGAATTCAAAGCAAAACTCTCACACCTATGCGTTCTGAGTCAGTTAATGGGACAGGAAAAAGTAAAAGGAAGGTATGTTTTGAGTGTATTTGCATATTAGAAACTAATACAGTAAATTAAAATGTCTTTGACTTGATACAAGATATACGTTTGTTATCTAAGATGGCCAAAATCATTAAATATTTTCAACGCTTTTAATGTAACCACCTAATCCTCTTCCCCCACAGAAATAAAGAAACTGATGATCTAGTTATCAAAAAAATCCATAGCATAAAGACAAAGAAAAGAAAATTGTCTGAGAACTCTACTGTACTTCTGGTGTACTGTGCTGTTCTTAACTGCCGCCCCAGTCCCTAGGAACTATAGCTGCATCGCATATTCTTAGAAATTATTTTGTTTATTTTTCTGTCAAGAATTATGCTTATATTAAACATTTTAAACACAATAGGCAGCTAAAGTAAAGTCTGTTCAAATCTACCGTATTGGTTCTTGACTGTAGCAACACTGATCATGTCATCTTGTGATCTAACCAAGAGTGAACACTTGTCTTTGTCCCTTGCTTCACCAAATGTGTTTCCTATAATAAGCTACTTTTTTCTTTTTTTTCCCCCACTAAATAATTTGTAAATGTTTCCTCATTTTTTTCACAGCTTCTGTTAGAACTAGAGTGTAACAAGGTAAGAGCAATTTTTCTTCAACTTCCCAATTTTCAATTACCTAAATTCTGTGATTCATGTCCTACTGGTCCAGTTGTTTCATGGTTGTAGCATGAAGATTATATCATACCATTCAAATCACTTTCCTAGCAAGATCTCATTCATGCTTAAGTATTTTCATGCAGTTTTGAAGGTATTTTTATTTTTAATTAGTTAACATCAGTTCTCAGAGCAGATTGTTACGATGTGTAAGGTATCATAAGCAATAAAACACCTGATGTCTTCACTCAGACCATTAATGTGAATTCAGTTGATTTCCTGTTGAAAATACTTTGGTTTTTATACACCAGTCAATAAACAGTAACTGGAGCCTGTACTTTCTTGCAGCGTGGAGGGACTTACACAGCACCAGGCCGATGCATCCTGGTAAATATTCCATCTTCAAAGACATTGACATACTAATGATTGCCCAAGATCTCAAGAGCTGCTTCTAGTCACATCTTTATCCCTCTTGTTGCTCAATTTGTTTTTCTTTTTAGCAATTTACCTTGGTTGACTAAAATCCCAAACTTTCTAAACAGTGGTCGACCTTGTTACCTTTTCCTCCTGGAGTTTCTCTCTAACTAATCAGGAGTAACTTTCTAATAGAAGTTTTCTTCTTTCTGTCTTAGCTTTTTAGTCATAATGCTGGCTTGTTTTTCAAGATTGCTAATTTCAACATCTCTGAAAACTTGCCTTTTGCAAATCATTATCTAGTTATAAAATTTAACTGTTAGGGTTTTTTTCCTGAAAGCTGTAATTTGCAGCTCAGTGAAGAAGCCTCTTTTTCTTCTTTCCTTCCTTTCCTTCCTATTCCAGCAAATATGCCCTATGTTTTGCAGTGTCTAGTGATTACACAGTCATATCAGTAAAAAGTTTCCATCTACTTTTTAATGGTCTTGACAGTGTAGGTCTCCTCCTCATTGATGGACATGAAGCGTATGAGTTAAAAAAAGAGTGCAAGCAGCAGAGTTATGTTAATTTATACCACCTGCACCAGTTGGTATAGTTTTGATTATTTGGCTTTAAACAGCTCTGAAGTAATTTTAATAGTATCAGTTTGTGGAATAAGTCACAGAAAACTACTTTGTGTGTTCTTCCTTTCCCCCCGCTCCAACCAGATATTTCTTTCCTGAAAATAATTTATACAAAAATAAATTTTCTGCAAAATAGTAAATCATGTTTTGGTTTCTTTACAGGTTGGACCTTCCAGTTCCTCTCAGAGCAGCTATTCAAGCGGTCAAGTAAGAGTCTTGACTTCCAGCATTTGTACATTTTTCCTTTAGTAACCTTGAACAGTTAAAATGCTGTAACTAGAGAGTACAGAGGTGATTTAATTCTGTACTGAAGTATCACCTCCGCTAGTTAACACAGAATACCTATTCACCCAGTAAACTTTATGTTCAGTACCTGGACTAGGTTCAGCTACCTACACTCTGTTCAAGCAAGTCAATAGCTTGCTGTCAGTATTCTTTCTTACAAGATGCTTCACCACTTCGGATTTCACACATTAAGCATTCTTATCAAGTATTAACTTGACCCTTTTGAGGGGAAAAAAAAGATTCCTTCCATCTTCCTAGAGAATTCCTACCTGTCTCCACGTGTGCGTGCAAACACAGTCACAAACTGCTTGTTTTATAGTTTTAGAGACATCTGGCAAATTAAAAAGGAACTCTACTTATTTATTGATTTGTTAGGCATTTTTCTTTTTTTTTTTTTTTATAATCAAGATAAAAGGACTACTTATACTTGTGTTTCACTGTCTTCTCTAGAAAAGTTTGCAAAATTTCTCCAAACTGCCATACATATATTCAATGCATATTAAAACTCCAGTATAGTGTCTGTATCACTTTACACAACAGATTATGTTTGCAGTTGAAAATTTGTGGATTTCACTGTCTAGTTAACCTTTTAAAACTTCTAAAGTGTGTATGTCTGCATTCTCACTGATCACTTTCACTTCTTTAATCACAGAAATGTATACTTGGTTTTTAGCTAATTATCTCCACTACCATAATGTGCTTATTGGCACTTGAACTGTCAGATGCTTTCTGGTATGTCTTCAGTTTCTTGAACTGAGCTTCTCAAGGATGTATTTCTTACTACTTACTAGAGATTATATTTATTAGTAAATTATATGGTAATATTCAATTTGCTCAATCTTCACTATTTGTAAGTGGAATTACCAGACTCTGAGAAATAACAATTATTTTTATGTATATACTAAATACTGATTTTCTACATTGTATTTCTTTCATATATAATACATACTCTTCTGAGAGCTGAGTTTCTCATTTTGTCATGTAACTCCTGAAGTTATTAAATTTTTCTAAAATATAGACCATTTAGCAAGACAACTTGTGGATTTTGAAAGGTTAGATGACCAAAGACAAAGTTATATGAAATCCAGATGATGACTAACACTAGTACTGAAATGGAATTGTTACACCCAGTTGCCAGTGAACTGGTAACCTCCATACTTGCTTATCCCATATTTGCACATACACATTGTCAGTTGCACAACTTTTCATGCCATAAATAGCAGGGCTTTTTTTTCTTTTTTTCCTTCTGTCCCCATTCCCCCCTTCCCC
>NW_010141735.1:0-5418 GCF_000699245.1 Pterocles gutturalis
ATATGCCTAGAGACAGCATCAAGAAGAAGGAGAGGATCCTCTCCTAGTCGGCTCATCCACCATTTGCATCAGGAAGTTATCATCAATGCACTGGAGAATCCTCCTGGACTGCGGATGGCTGTCTGAGTAGGCCTTCCAGCAGATATCAGGGTAGTTAAAATCCCCCATGATAACCAGGGCCTGTAATTGCGAGGCTGCTACCAGCTGCCTGTAGAAGGCCTCGTCTACTTCCTTGTCCTGATCTGGTGGCCTGTAATAGACACCCACGACAGCATCACCCATGCCAGCCTGTCCCTTAATTCACTTACAGAGCTTTGCTGTAACGCTTGCTGTGTAAGGTTAGGCAGCAGAAAGATACTAATTGTGTTAACAGTAGCCAAAATTAAGCACAGATATGCCCTATCACCACAGATGGCAAAAGAATGTGGCAAGTCGTGACAAGCTTTGTTGAGAGATACATAATCGAGATTAGCAGATTCTTTAGTTCCTATTACCTCCACTCTTCTGCCCCAGCCAGGCTCGAGACAGAAGTTAACAAGGAGAAAACCACACCAGATGTTTTTCACAGTTTAAGATAGAAAGTTGTTTATTCAACTGTATAAAAGCAGGGAATTTGCAGGGAAATTTGGAAGATGACTTCTTGTCCAGGTAAGACCTGAGTATGCCAAATGCATTTGGTTTGTTAAAAGTTAACAAACAATTTAGGGGACAAATTGAGATTCTTTGTCTCATCAAGGTACCTGAACCAGGTAAAAGCAATCCATATTTTTTCTTCAAAAGTACAGCTTTGAAAGGTTGCATATGTTCAGAAACATGAGGAACATGCATTAATCTTCACCCACCATCATTACAAAAAGTATGTTCAGCCACACAGCTACACAGCTGGTTCCACAACACTGTCTGCATCAATGAGGCAGGTGCCTATATTGTTTGCAACAGCTTATAGAATTATCTACATAATTGTTAGGCTAAAATAACTTCTCTTGTGGGATTGATTACCATTACACATGTGTGCAAGCTTTAGGGCCCAAAGAGGAAGCTAATAAAGAAGCATAACTGAATGTCCACCTTAAGCTACTTCTTTACTTTTAAGGATAATCTGGTCTGGAAGCAAACAAACATCAGAATGAAATTATAAGATAAAAGTAGAGTTATTCTGTACCCCAAAAGATCTTTAATTCGATGCAGCTTTCAAGTGCAAATTGAATTTACTATGAGAACTGTAGAGTATCTTCCGGTATGATCTAAAAGCAAGGAAAAAGGAAACACACGAGCCTATAGATTTGAATGGATGAGCCACTGCACCATCTATACTACCTCACTCAAATACAAACTAAAAACAGTCTAAAAGCAAAGCACAAATGCTAGAAATATGTGTATCCCTTTTATTCTCACAGGCTACAGTGCTGTCAATGTTGCGTGAAATTTGCTTATGGAGGTGCACAGGCCTCTCCTTCACTCGCATAGTTTTCAGAATCTGAATCAGCAATTTCAGTACCTTTATGTTTCGTTTCTAGTGTTTTCCCCAATCAAGCTGAAGCTAAACATTTAACTATGCATTTCATAAGCATTTGCGAAGTCCAACAATTCAGAGGCTTGAAAGAAGGCAAAACAACAACAACAAAAGCCAGCTTTATAGCTGTAAAGCCTGTCTTCAGCTCAAGCATTATCCTACTGAAATTTCTTCCTAGTATAGCTACTCAGGGAATCAGAATCCTGGGCAGTTACTTAAGTTATATTCCATCTTCACTGCTGAAAATTGACCACAGTTTTAAGACACAAGGACATAAGATGAAAGACAGGAACATCATGTGGTTATAATTTCAGACCCAGAAATCATTTGTATAATCAAGTATAAAATCAGTAATGCCAAGTTACAAAGTTTGTCATCTGGCTAGTTTGTCAACAGCCCTGAGGCAAACTGAGTCCTGAAGATTGTGAAATGGATTCACACCAGAGGGTCCGATGTTCAAGAAGGAATGGCATAACCTGGAACAACTGATAAGTTTTATTGCCTTCAGCTGTTTGCACCATTACAACATATAGTGCAGTGTTTTAAAGCAAACAAGTGGCTGTGGTGGTTCAGGATATGATGCTACATGCTGCAGGGGTTTTGCAGCTGTTGGACTATTCACTAGAGTTTGGGCAGACAGACTGGTCTCATACTGTGCCATTCCCACCTAATGAATAACAATCCTGAGAATACAGATACACAGAAAACAGTTGGCTGGAAACCTTCAGTGTTTTACATTACTCTCAGTTTCTCACTATTAGATTTTTGTGTTTCCTTTTATATGGAAAAAAGTAAGAGGTAATGTTATTTTTAGTCTCAAGTGTCTAAACTAAGCAAAGAAGTGCTGCCCCTTTGTAAGCACTGTTTGCCTTTGGCTTATTTCAGAGTGCAGTGCAACAGCACACTGGAGCATCTCAGTCCAGCATAGTGTCACAAAACTGATGAGGAACAACAGCTGGCGCATCTGGTCTTAAGAAACCTTGTCCTGCTGAGCAGCTCTACGCTGCTGCAATACGCTATGTTGAGCTCAGCTTCTGTAAATCAGTAGTCATTTCTGAAAATGTTGCTCTATAACCTAAGCATGTTAAACAGTAACAAGAGTGGTACTGAGATGCAGGTACAACTTCAGCTACAACTGAAGGCTTTACTATGGGCCATCATGAGTAAACCACATCCCCTACCAGGCCACCAGTAAACATATCACAAGAAATGTGTGTTCATTCTGCAAAGAAGTCTTCACTGCTAGGAAGCAGCGTGCCTTCACGTCAAGACACTTCCCAGTAGTGAGGTACACGAAGTATCTAAAAGCAATAATGAAGGCAAACTTAGACAAATGAGTCAAAGCCAGACTTCAAAAAAATCAAGCAAAATTGTATTTCAGCTGCAAGAATGACCAGCACTGCCTAACTGTGGCAACTCGAGAGGTAGTTACTGTGCTGCAACAGGCCAATCACCCTCAGTGAAAACCACCAGTTTACAGTGATAGATGAAGAGGTGACTTGGTTGGAGCAAAGAGACCATCTGCACCTTTTGTTGGTTTCAGATATTTTTTTTTTTTTTATCCTAGGAACAAAAGTTTTCAGCTCATAACATCAACACATGAGTTCTCAGAGGAAAATGATTGCGTGTGTGTGAAAGAGAGCAATAAAGAGGAAGGCTTTAAACCACAGTTAATGATTATCAGAAGTGCCATATGAAGCCATTAACTCATCTGTTTCATTGTCTTTCTTTAGCTTCATAATTTGTTATGATAAAACACAAACTTAAACTAGTCATACATAGATTTGTCTGCCTGGAGGTATTTCAATTCTGTGTAATACTCTTTGAAGTCAAATTACATGTTCCATAAAACACTTCATACAAAGCATAGAAAAACATTCATATGAAGAAGGCTGAGGTACTCAATGACATTTTTGCCTCAGCCTTCACTAGAAAGGGACCAGGTTGCTCAAAGCGTCATCCAGCCTGTCCTTGAACACCTCCAGGGATGGAGCATCCACTACGTCTTTGGGCAACCTCTTCCAGTGCCTCACAGTAAAAAACTTCCTCCTAACATCTCATATAAATCTACCCTCTTTCAGCTTAAAACCATTACCTCTCATCCTGTCACTACATTCCCTGACAAACAGTGCCTCCCCATGCCTCCTGTAGGTTTCCTTTAAGTACTAGAAGGGTGCTAGAAGGTCTCCCAGGAGCCTTCTCTTCTCCACACTGAATAAGCCCAACTCTCTCAGCCTGTCCTTGTATGGGAGGTGGTTCAGCCCTCTGATAAGCTTCATGGCTCCCCTCTGGACTCACTCCAACAGGTCCATGTCCTTCTTATGTTTGGGGCCCCACAGGTGAATGCAGTACTCCAGGTGGGGTCTCACGAGAGCAGAGTAGAGCGGGAGAATCACCTGCCTCAACCTGCTGGTCACACTTCTTTTGATGCAGCCTGGGACACGGTTCACTTTCTGGGCTGCAAGCGCACACTGCCGGCTCATGTTGAGCTTCTCATCCACCAGCACCCCCAAGTCTTTCTCCTCAGAGCTGCTCTCAATCCATTCTCTGCCCAGATTGTATTTGTGCTTGGGATTGCCCCAACCCATGTGCAAGGGGACCTTGCACTTGGCCTTGTTGAACTTCATGAGGTTCGCACGGGCCCACCTCTCAAGCTTGTCAAGGTCCCTCTGGATGGCATCCCTTCCCTCCAGAGTGTCAACTGCCCCACACAGCTTGGTGTTATCAGCAAACTTGCTGAGGGTGCACTCAATGCCACTGTCCATGTGGCTGACAAAGATTAGTTAAACAACTCTGGTCCCAATACCGACACTGGAGAATGCCAGTCATCACTGGTTTCCACTTGGACATTGAGCTGTTGACCACAATTCTTTGAGTACGACCATCCAGCCAATTCCTTATCCATCGAGTGGTCCATCTGTCAAATCTGTGTCTCTCCAAATTAGAGACACGAATGTCTCAAATTTGTCCAAACCTAGAACATTTTCACCCCAACAGAGTGTTTTTGCTCTCTGCAATTTGAGTTCTTCGTACAAAATTTGAATTCTTGGCTTCTTCTCCGGACTTTTCTTATGAAATCCATTATTTAGTGAGTAGCCTTTATGATGGCAAAGACACTGCCAGACAAAAATCTGTCACAAATTCAGCTACGTTTCCTGTGAAGACCTTGGTTCGCTTTCAGTTACAGAGTTTAAAAGTATTTTAAAATGCAAATATTTCTCTGAAATACAACCACTTTGCAACAGTATTTGAATCATTTCTGTTAGAGCACAACTTGACTGGAAACTATAAGCCCTGTCTATTCCAAATAGACAATTATTATGGCATGAACTAAACATCCCAACAGAACAAAAACCCGAACACAAATCAAAAGCCTCCAGTTCACAGCTCCAAAGGACAGAAGGCAGCACAAATGCCAAACTGTTTGAAGTGATGGGATGAGGTTGGTTAGGCTGGTAAAAACCAAACCAAAACAAAAACCAGGTGGGAAAAAAAGTTACTTTGGAATTCAGATATGGATTTTAAAATGTGATTTATAAATAAAGCTGAGAATCTTCAGACACTACAGCCTCTGGTAAGTGTAATCTTAGCTGCAAAGAGCTTTGGTGGCATGTAACACGTCAACACACCACGTATAACATTATTTCTTCCTCCCGAAGCCCACCAGCTCACATCACCTGTATCAGCTATCAGCTGTAAGATTTCAAGACACCAACACAGACCTCCCCAGACGTAACGAAAATCACTCTCAATTCATATGTGGCCAGCTATTTCCAAGAGCAGGACGAGCCACCCCTGGAAGGAGGCACCTCCGGCTCCGGGTCCGGGGTGGACCCAAGAGCACGCCCCCCAGGCGGAGCCAGGCGGTGTCCGCCTCACACCGGGCCGCGGAAGGGGCCGCCCCG
>NW_010141736.1:0-1376 GCF_000699245.1 Pterocles gutturalis
ATGATCTTGCCAGGCACAGAGGTGAGACAATATATGCAACTCTTTCTTGTTGATCTCTTAAGTGTCTTCCCTTAATGTCTTTTTAATCTTAGTGTCCTTAGAAACACTGAAAACAGCCAGCTTACTGCTTCATTAGCTCCTTATATGCTACCTTCAATGTAAATACTGCCCAACTTTATAAAAATATGAGTATGTGCAAGTTCCTGATTGAAGCTGAATTTGTACAATGATTTGCTACTCCACAGGTCCAGTATTAATGATTGTACAGCAACGGCCACAAGTATATAATAACATAAATTAATAATAAAAACTAATTAGATAAAATAAGGATGAACAACTAGTATTAGATGCAGTGTGCCATGCAAAAGGTCCCTTTTACCCATAATCCTTCATCTGACAGAGGTCTTGTATCAGTGTCTGAGGAAGAATGAAAGCAGGACAAACATGTATAGTAGTATCTTAGCTTCTAATTTCAGCATAAAGACATCCTGAATCAGATAACAGCATTGGTATTTCTAGTAACTATCAATGATCTCTCCTCTGTATGTGGCCAGTGTCCCCTAGAATGCAAGGGAGTGGAAAGTTTTAGCACCGGTAGCCTTCTTTGCAATGAGTTCCACAGGTCTGCCAGCCTCCAGTGTGGAGAGCCACCTCCTGTATTCAGATGTAAACCTTCTATCAACTTCGTATGATGCCCTGTACAGCTTGTAGTGGAAGAGACAATGAACAGCCAACCCTGACCACTCTTCCACACTACACATAATTTTGAAGATTTCTATAATTTCCCCTTTTAGGCTCTTTTCAAGCCAGATGACAGGCATTTCTGATGGCTGAAGACAGCTAGCTCAATAGTTCTTCACCCAGAAGCTGTTTAAGGCCTTTGATGATCCTTGTTCCCCTTCTCCGATACTTTCCAGTTCTGCTAAATGTTTTTGACCAGAACTGCAGAGGGTACTCAGGATGACAGCAAACCACTCCTTTATGCTGCATACTGAGGTTCTGTGGTTGGCTTTCTATTCACTTCCTAATAATTTCTAGTGTTTGATCTGCTTTCTGACCACTGAACAATAAGCTAATGCTTTCATGGAACTACCACTTAGAACCCCAAGACCTTGCTGCTAAGGGGCAACAGTTAGCTTGGTCTTAAAAAAATGGAAAATATTTTTCTTTCAGATTGAAAGTCCCACAAAAGCCTCAGGAATGTGTCTTAAATGACACCGTTATGCTAAGAAAGTTGATTTATTAATATTATAATTTAAAAAGAGCATGGAATTAAAAATGGAGTGAGAAAAGCCTTAGATCTTTTTATGGAGGAAAAATCTAGGATGACCAGCCACTGTTTTTATCATTTCCCTATGCTTTTGTGCTTAAACAGG
>NW_010141736.1:1407-13580 GCF_000699245.1 Pterocles gutturalis
GTTCAAGGGGCATGTGCATTATTATTTTAGACAAAGCATAAGCAGGGCTTCACAGTTCTTACTGAAGTTCTTTTCTGAACTATGTTTACACATAGTCTTAAGTTACTTTTCTGGGAATGTAAAATAACTGTTTTACATTTAGCAAGGTTTAGATTCACTAAGCTTCCTTAATAAAACACAGTTTTGCAAAGATAAAAAGAACCATGTTAAAACACCCATATTAACTTATGCTGAAGGCAAACTACCTGGAACTACATTCTGATATGACAATGTTTTATATTCACTCCACAGTCTGCAGCTATAAGAGAAGGAGTTTAGGCAGAAGACCACAAAGGGCAGTTTTACCATCATATATTCTTTCAAACATCACTTACATTAATTTAATTTGTTTCTTCTTTGTTTTCCTCTCTCTGAAAACTTCGCAAAGTAGTGGAATGATCTGTCTCAAAAAGAGAGAGCTATCGCTGCTTTAAGAGAGAACTTGGTAAAATCCTGAACATGCCAGACACTTAAACGCACATAAGCAGAACAGTAATTTCAAGGTCAATTAGTGTGAGATTATGAATATGTTCAAGTGCTTTCTTGGATTAGGAGTCCACAGGCAATTTATAGCCTTGGCTCCTACACCTCACTGCATTTCTACTTCAAACCGCTTTAGCTCAGCCACACAATAAAACCAAAAGTTTTGAAATGTTATCTGCCCAGGAACAAAACCATTCTGTTCTATTTTTCTAAGATGAAGACAGCAAATTATAATTAAAAAAGGTAAGACCTTTCATACAGACCCTTTGCTACCTCTCTCTTGAAAGTGTACGTGTATATATATTTATAACTTGGATGGAATTTTTCAGATCTGCTCAACTGGGAACCAGAATAGAGCTGAAGCAGCCCAAGATAGTAAAGGAAAAAGAAAAGAGGGTATCCACACTACTAATAAGAAGCGATTTTCCTTGGGTTTTTTATACAGGTCTTGGTGGTAGACAGTGTCCAACAGAGCCAGGGCCAATAAAGTAACCATTGCTCAGAATTGCTCTGTGGAGCAACCTCTCTCTCCACCGACAACACAAACACAGGCTCTCTGTTAGCTGCCTATGACTGTACCATCTAAGCCAGGTCTTAACACCCTGCTTTCTTATTTTAATAAGTCTTGATGTCCCAGCTGCTCTCTGAAATTCACTCCCTAAAAGACTGATGCTGACAAGACCTGTACCTGTTCTTTATTTGTAGCCTGTTCTTACATTGTGAATAGTCTGAAGTTCACAGGACTATTTGTTGTGAAAGCAATTATAAAGAATCTAAAACTTTGCTCAATCTGTCAAGATAACTTTGAGTACTGCACAAGAGTTCAGATGAAGAGAAAATCCTGGAAATTTGTATATATTGGCTCTCAAAACAGACTAGATGAAGTTAACTAATAAGATTTTTAATATTTGAAGGCAGAATCCATCTTAATTCTTTTTTTTTTTTTTTTGAGAATTAGTCAAAGTTATGCAAGTCTTCCATATAAAAATTTCCGCAAAAGATAAAGAATGCGGAACACCAGGCATATTCTTTGATGTACTGAAAACAACTCAAAATGTTCTCAGACAAAATAGAATCCAAGAGAGTTCCTTCAACACCTTAGATGACTAGTAAAGGTGACCACTTTCAAGCATGCAATTCGGGTTAAACAATATACTGCAGTCACCAGATGGGTCACGTACAAAAGGAAAGCAGGGTCAATCCAGAAACCCTCTCTGGACGTTGTCACTGACATATTCACTATTGGCAAATTAAACCATGATGACAAGATAAGAAGCAGATAACAAGGTTTGCATTATTTTTTGTCTAGAAATGAGAGGTTAAATAAAAAACCAAATGAAATACAATATTTTTTCATAAGATTTCTGGAGGAAAAGAGTTTGCTTTGAGAGATAGAAAATGAAAATTTTTCAGGTTTCCAGATTAGGGGGGGAAAAAAAAAAGTCTATAAAAGACTTTTCCATGCTTGGAACTCTACCTTTTTTTTTTTTTTTTTTTCTTTTGATAGCTCCCAAGAAAGATAAAGCCTGAAGAGAAACCTCCCCTTGCATTTCTAGGGCTCAAAATTTTTTTTCTGAATTGCGGGCTGATTGCACCATTAGGAATTCAAGGCTTTGTGTAAAAATATAGAATTGAAGAAAACATTACATGCAGCCTACAAACCAAGAAAGCAGACAAATCATAAAGGACATATAAACCAAAAAAGCCAAACAGAGACTTCCTGAGTTAATTCCTTAGAGGCACACTAGAAATGTCTATGTTGTGCTCATTAATGTCTCATAAAACATTACAATATATTCTTAGAACATAGGATTAAAATAAAATTATGTAAAAGCTCATTTTACTAATCAGAACACTCAGTATGTGGTAACTGGTATAAATCTGTGATGCAATCAAATCTGCCCTAGAACAATTCTTGAAGTCTCAATGTTTGTTTTACTTCTTTTAAAAAATAAGCCTGTTACTTGAATAATTAAAAATCCCAGGCCACTATATGACACATTTGTTTTTGCTTTTCAAAAAAAAAAATTTTTTTCTTTTAAAAAAATCCTTATGTGATAATGAATAAAGCACAACTTCACTTTTAATAGTGAAATAAGTAATTGTTGACCTGACCAAAATTCTCTAAGTATCCAGTTCCTTCAAGATATCTGTAAGAAAAAGCATATAGTTACAGAAAAATTTGGTGACCATCTAGCTGTTTACTCACCCATTTCCTGTCTGGTACTGCAGATTCCTGTCCCATATTTTTGTAATTCTACAGTCACAGTTTTCAAAGCATTAACATCCGTTTCTGCAAAGCCGAGGTAGTTATAAGAACCCATATTGATTACGTTCTTGATAATCCTTCCTGTAAATCTATAATTAAAGCAAATTTTAAAGAACAGTGCAACTTTCCCTCCAACCCCAAACAAAAAGAAAAGAAAAAACCCCAAAATTTCCCCCCCAAATTTTGTTCCATTGTCAAATTCCCATTTGGGAATTTACAATCTTCATACTTTAATGTCCCAAAAGTTTCCCAGCCTTTCTCTTTTCCTGACTAAATAGTGTTTCTTGTTCAGAATGTTTTCCAGATTCCAAGCTATAGATGGCAATACACTGGTGTTAGGTGAAAGGGTGCTTTTATGGATTTAAACAAATGAACCTAGAACTTTATTTGAGGAACAACTTATAGATGATATTTTTTCAAGCAAATTGTCAGCAGCTTCTACAAAATCATTGGTGTTGACACACACAGAGAAATTAAACATGAAGAAAATGTTGTGGGAAACGCTGTGATCCTAACCTAAGGATAAAACAAATTTTGTTGTAATATTCTAACCAAAGGTCTGTTGTTATAAATGAAGTGTAAGCAGTCTTGCTTGTGCTGACACAGTGAAACAAACTCAATTTGTGACAGAGTTCAGCCCCTTCCATACTGCATTTCCAAACAATATGCAGAAGAAAGTGGACAGATTGTCAGCATGGTACTGATTTCAGAAAAAAGTATGCTGATGTATATTATTCTAGGATCTAAGTATGAGGGGCTAAATGCAACTTTCTGTGCTTTGTATTTTTATGAAACTGACAGCTGGAGAGCATAAGCTGACTCACCTAAATGTCCAGTTGTAATCATCTGTAACGCGTTCCATGAGGTCAAACTGTGGCCCTGGGACACTGCAAATTGGACGATTCCAATTATCCCTTATTCTCATATACAGGTTTCTGGTGTAAAAGTTCTCAAAATCTTGATAAAGTGGCACAAAATCCTGGTTTGAAAACATGCACAGGGTTATGTTGCTAGGAAAATGTTTACTTCTGTACCCAAATCACTCCCCTAAAACTGATTCATTAGTAAACAGAGAGCTACACAGCCACATGTTCCTATGTCACAACTCCAATCAGCAAGTGTCTTACTTTAATTCCCTTGAAATAGAGTGTTGCCTTTTTTAGGGTGTGGTTGTTTTTTTTTTTAATAGTCAACAAGTTGGCCTAATTCTCCAGTCCAATATTTGGAAAGTTGGAAATGGAAGAACTCATGATTTTTTCACTTGGAGAAACCAAATGCTTCAAATTAAGCATTTTGTTATGTGTGAAGCAGATTGCAAAATTAGGATAAACAACTCATTATATTTAATGAAATGCTGGATACATTAAAGCTAGTAAAATGTAATAGATCTGGGCCTTATTGGCCCAGACCAGACATGAGACATGCAAAAAGTCAGTTAACACAGCCTCTCTGGTTGACAATTAATTTATATCTATGAATTTTACTTGGAAATTCAATTAAAAGAGAGCTATGTAATCTAAATAAAGTTTTATACGAAATAGCAATATAGCCATTTTAGATACTGGATAGAATAAATGAACATGGCATGTAGTTACATATGTGGGAGACCGAAGAATTAAATGAACATGCAATCCATGGGGGAGGGCAAAAAAATTTAACTGACATGCCTGAAATCAAAATAGCCCAATAAATGGCAAAATAATGAAGTGAATTGAAAAGGATATTCAATGAGAATGTTGATAAAAAGACTGCATCATGATATTTCATTAGCAGTACATACATCTTTGGAAAGCCAAAACAGGAAACAATTTTGGGAATTTTATTTGTAAGAGCAACAGTCATACCATTTGCATTTTTGCTCCAGTATGCCAGGTGTTATTGTACATGATGGCTCAAACTGCACAGAGAAGGAGGAGCAACAAAAAAATCTAAACAAAGTTAGAAGGCAATTGAGCTTGCTGCTGTGCAAGTTTCACTTATAACTATGCGGGATGACAAAACTTCTAAGTAGGGACTAGCAAGAATTCAGACTACATTCACTTTGTGCTGGAACAATGATTCCCGAGTGCTCTGTGACCAGCAGTTCAGCAAACACAAGTCAGCAATTACAAATATGTTAGCACTGCCTATCACTATGAAGGACAAAGACAGATAGGACAAAGAAAAACTGGGGTTTCAGAGATTTTGAGAGCTGTTGTATTTAACAATAAGGCATTTCTGAGTTTTCTTTTTCTGTGGATTTACCTAATACACTGACATTCTATTTTGCTGAGAGCATTCTGACACTTTCAGAACAAGGTGAACATCTCTCTGGGTGAAAATTATTATTTTACATATATATAGGTACAAATTCATAAACGTGTTTAACTATACTGCAATGTGTGTCATTCATTTCATCCCTATGCAATGTTCTCTAAGATGAAAATTGTTGGCCTTGTTACTTCGGTAGGTTATTGTACATAAATTGCAAGCAGGGGAAAACTCAGCTGTGGATACATAATGTCTTTTTCATACATACTTTTTGTTGTTCTCTCTCTGCAGCAATGTTACGTTTTTCTAATCCCCAGGCTCTCATAAAATCTCGCAGGTAGCCAAATATTGTTCCCACTCCAAAACCCAGGAAAGTAAGAACAGCAACATACATTGGTGCCTGTTCAAAGTGCTCAATAAATGTTTTTTTGTAGAGAGTTCCATTTGATACGCCATTCTTCTGAAAATACAGAACAGAAACTTGTGATTAATACATTTAATCTCATCAAAGCTTACACCTTAGACCTCGAGGCAAATCTTTTTCTCTAACACATCACAAATTAAGAAAGACATTTAGACCTCACACTATATCATCTGATGCAACCTACACCTGAAGAGGAGGAAGTTTTACACTGCAGTTGTTACTGACCACTACAAATAGCTTCCATTTTCTCTACAACAGTATCCTCAATTGTAGGTGTCTTCAACACCACTCCCTTGTCTATTTTGAAACATGAAACTTATGAAAGATTGGCAACATATTATTGTGTAATTGGACAACCATTTCAAAGGTGATTAAATGGAAACCACAATACTCTGTTCTTGCAAGCCAGAGCTATAAAAAGGGAAGGGCAGCATTAAAAACTCACCTACATTGAGCCTGACTCTGCTTTTGGAAGTCTTGTGTAACCCATTGCAGCAACTAACTTATACACAACAAATCCTGTCTAAAATAGGGCACCTTTACCATGATGTTCTTCAGATCTGAGGAAGTATCTGTAACAGCTATGATCCCAGCCTTCTATTTCTGTTCTGATTTCACAAATGCTTTCAATCCTATTTTCAGTGAACTCTTCCTTACTTCTAGGGGTACTTAAAAAAGAAAAAAAAAAAGAAAAAAAAAAAGAAAAAGGACGAGGAGAGACACACAGACACCCTGCTTGTTGGAATTAGTGACCCTACTGTGAGCAACTTCTATAAATTTACAGCCATGTGTGGACAAAATATTTTGTCTTGAAAATACTCTAAAACTTCCATTTTAAAATTAAAGAAGTTAAGTTTTTCAGTTGCAATCTTCTCAAACCAATTTATATTCCGCAGGCTTGTGAGATTATTCTTTGGAAGAGAGGTAACTCCCTTATTTCTGCAAAATATGATGGCATTTACACTTACTGTCTAGCAACAGCCAACCTGCCAAATTAAAAAATAACAAAATGTAATCCAGAAAAAATAGTGCCCTGTTAAAAAAAAAAGAAGAAAAAAAAAAAAAAGAGTCACAAGACATAAATTTTTGCGCATATTATAAAGCAAGACTATCAACATATGAAGAAATACAGTTAAGACATTGCTGCCTGTGGGATGGATGAACCAAAAAAGTAGATGTTCTATTTATGTAATGCAGCAAGCTGAAACAGAATAATCATATTAAGAGCAACTGCAAATTCACTGTACTTGTCAGACCTAGAGTATTATTGATCTTCATACTATATTAAAATGAGAGGAGAGGAGGGGGAGAGGGGTAGGGGGAAAAAGTGTTGGGCACAAAACAGAATATAAGGATTTTGAAGGAAACCCAAAAGTGAAAAAATTGCTGGTAGCACCAAACAGAAACAGATTTAGACTTTGGAAAGACTTATTGCCCTGCGAAGGAGAAGGATTGCAGGGCTGGCTATCACCGTGTGAGGGTAGACCTTTGAAGCAATGCTACACATGCACTCCTATCTCAAGCTAATTACTCGTTTAGGGCAACCTATTTACCATGAAAAGCATTTTATGGGGATGAGTTAAATACATGGTTAAGTCATATTTCACGAGCCACAGCAGTTATGCGCACACAGCAGTAAGACAAAATATTTCATCATGGATTATGCTCAGTCATATTGCAAGGGCCATGGGCTAAGAGCATACTTGCGGTCATCTATAGCAATTCAATTGACAATGTAGCTTGTCAAGCTGTGATGATGCACCTGACCCCAAAGGAGAGAATTAGCATGACAATTCTGTTTATCAATTTTATTAAGAAACACTTTGCTGCTATAGATCTTATTAATAAAGGAACAGGGAAGTTAATGTCAGACTCCTGCGTTACAAAACTCTTCTTCTGCAATAAAACTCTTCTGTTGTGGAACTGTAATTTTCAGCTGCTGCTGTTTTATGCAGTCAATATGACATATGTATTTAAACATGTAACCACTGTCACCTACTATCCTTAATACAAACAGCTAGTATTAAACGTCATCAACAGTAGTAAAGTACTAAGAACATGGAGACAGACTGTGACTCATATTCTCCAGTTTATGAACAATGAAAACCAGGAATATTCAAACAACTCAAGGGTAGTACAAGGCTGGGAGAACAAATGAAAAAAACCAACAGTGACGCCTTGTCTAAAAACTAAAGTGAGGAAAACAAAGAACATTTCATCCATCCCTAGAGTCCCACAAAAAAGGTAGAGAAAGAGTCTCAGGATTGGGACAACCAAAACAAGTGGATTTGCTTCTTCTGGACAGCGGTAACATGGATGCTTTTGTGCAGCACTTCAAATCCAAGTATTGGGGTATGGGTGACTGACTGAACATCATGAGGAAGTTCAACAATTTCAGCCAACATAAATGGTCAGTGGATGGATGGCTAACTGCCATTTTGCATTACATTACTGTTGACTTTTACATGTTATCATAAAGTTTTATTTGAGAAGAAAGAGGTGGAATAGGAGACTGTGCATTTAAAACACCTAGATAGTGAAGATAAATGTAATTAAGCTGTTGCTGGCACCAAAATTAAATACAGAAGATCTCCTACAAATGCCTGAAATGATGCAGAGATCACCAGTTACACACTGGGTGCTCTGCTGAATTGTACACTCACAAGTATATTATTATCTGTAATAACACCTGTAGTAGACAGTACCTTTTCTAGCTCCATACCTCCACTTTAACAATCCTAAGTAGCAGACGATTAGCAAAGATTCTGAAAACAAAAACAGAGAATGATACGTTCCTCAGTATGTTCTCCCAACTTCCAGCAATTGGAGATTTCCAGCTTGGAGATTTCATGAGCCTGAGACTGTGTTATCACTTTTAATAGTCATCAGGGGATAACTATGAATTTGTTCATAATTTTTGAACCCACAAATGCCGTGGAAATGAATTGTGAATTTAAATAACTGATTTAATCTGTAAAAAAAGTATTTTTTTATTTATAAAATAGCCTGATAATTTCATTTGACAATTTACCTTCTGACCATTGTTGTCTGTTCAGCTTTCCTACTCAACCAATTACACTACTCATAATTTTCTATACTTCAATGAGTTCTGCCTCTCCACTTGTCTCTTCCCAAACTGAAGAATCTTAATCTATTTAATTGTAGTCTAGTGTCCTTGCCCTTACACAGATTTAAAAAAAAAAAAAAAAAAAAAAAGAGTATTTTAATGCTCAACTTTCCCTTCACTCTGCCTAGTTCAATAATACCTTTTTGAGATGCAGGGGAAAGGAACTGAAAATGCATACAACACTTGAGGGCACAGTATGGATTTACACATCTGCATATTATGTTTTGTCTTGTTTTCTTTTGCTTTTTTTAAGATTACCAACATTCTGTTCACATTCTTGCCAAGGTTCACAGTTTCAGAAATATCTCTTATGATTACAATATATCCTTCCTTAGTTGCAACAAACACCTAATTTAGAACACACTGCTATTTGTACCTTCTTATTTGTACATTTTCCCCTACAATTCATTCACTGTTTTTTATTTAGTGACCTGCAATTTTATCTGCTGTTTTATCAGCATTACACACTACCAACAAGAACTTCCTGCAATGTTGGTTTATCATTAATACAATTCTGTATTGTCAACAATCAGGTCATCTATTTCTCCTCACTCTTTTTTCCAGACCATTAGTGAAAATGTGAGAGAGCACAGGTCCAATAAAAGATCCCTGGGAGACTCCATTCCCTGCATTTTCCTGATCATATTTTCAAAAATTGTATTGCATTTGTAACCCCCATTTCTCTGGCAAAAAGGCAGAGAAAGCAGCAGCCCAGAGTTACTCAGCAATTTTATGTTTGGATGCCTTTAAAAATCTTGAGTAAATACCCTTTGTGGTATGCTAATACATATTTCATTGATTTGTTTTAAAAATTATGCTGGCATTCCAAATCAAACTGGTTTCTCAGGAGTCTGCCACATGGTAAGTATACTTTTCAGGCACAAATGCAAGGAATCTACTAATGCAATGTAAAGACACCCAACATTGAAAGGCTATACATGAAATTCAAAACGAATGGACGTTTTGCCATGGGGTTTGACAAATCTAGGATTTCACTCACTTTTCAGAAACTGAAAGCACAGTTGTGCATCAAGATATGCGACTTCTGTGTGTTGAGTCACTGCTTAGCTTATTAGATCAAGCTGTGTTGTACTCTCTTGATACCAAAGGCCACACAGGCAGCTCAACCTCATAACTCTGTAGCACCTAGTAATAGAGAACTCTTGTCAACAGATTTGGCAGCAGCCTTAAACCACAGCTGCAAACTGGTTTTCAGTAAGACAAAGCAAGAGTATTCCTGGATAAGATTTTTGTGCCAAGGAAATAAACAGGAGTGACGCCAATGCAGTAAAGTCATCTTTAAGTGCAATATCTCTTAGATCCCCATATTCTGCAGTTACCCAACGTATTTTGAAACTCTTCCCTAATGAAGAGTCCCCTCCTAAATGCCTTCGTTTTTTAAAATGGAAAATTTAACACCAACAACAAATCTAACAGTGCTATTAGAATGGGCATCTGTATAAAATACTGAATATAATGGACACACGTTCTTAATCAAAATAGCTTGCTCTAATAATAATGTAAACTAACCTCGAAGTCTATTAAGCACATTCCTAGCAACACCTTTATAAGGAATAGCTACAAAACATGATATTTAGCAAAGAAAAATAAAAGACAGTTATGCAATAGCATGAATAATACTTAAATATTTGTTCATACTACCCTTAAAATGAGGAGAGAAATTTTCATTGTGTTTAAGTCCTGCAGCCTCTGGAATAGTGCTAGTTGGTATGAACCAGACTTTTATCAAGGGAAGAGCTAAGAATTGAACAGCATGGACATAGTGTCACAGTACTAAACCTGTGTGCTGGCCCCATTTAATTTACTAGCAAAGAAGTAACTATTTATGCTGGTGTAAGTTAGGAGTAAACCTGTGTGAGTGAAATTGCATCAGGGAAACTAAGACCTGAGAACTCATGTTTTCATGCAATTCTGTTCTGTAGAGACAACATAAACTCTAAAGAAATCCAGAAATCCCAATCTGCTTTTTGAAACCTCTCTGTAATTAAATATTTTGGAGCTACTACAGTCACTTCCAATAAAGCAGCAGACAGATATATCCTTGAAATAAAACTACTGGGAGAATACTACAGTCTTTGTCTTTACATATAAGTTCTCCACTAGGAATAAAATCTGATCCAGAAGCAGAAAAAACTTTGTTTTACTCTCCCTCCATTTAAGAAGAAAGTTTCATCTGTTTCTAGATCAGATTTTATCAAGTTGTTGCATACAACCTATGCAATGCGATCTGAGTGATCTACATAAAGCTTCCAAGCCAGACATGTACATGAAGAGATAGGTGTTGAAAGCTGTGAACCAAGTGATAGCCAGATTTGCTCAATATCTGCCAGATCTCAAGATGACACTGAAATCTTGAGCCAATTAGGACAGTGAGTTGCTATTGCTAAAAATTGACAGGAGAAAAGACTGAGAATCCCTGATGCAACATCTGGTTGTTTGCACATGGTTTGGTTCTAAACAGATGTTTCCTCCCTAACATCAGAAAAGCACCTGGGACAAAACCCTAAATGTAGGCGATTTTAGATGTCCTAAGGTGTGTGAGACAGCCACACTGGGATGTCAGAAACTATAGAGGCCCATGCCCTTCTGGAGCAGAAGCTGAGTATGGGGTACTACAGGGTCCCATTTTAGCTGTGAGAAAGTGTATTAGGTTTGTGGGGTGAGGTTTTGGTAGCAGCAGGAGGGGCTACAGGGATGGCTCCCATGAGAAGCTGCCAGAAGCTTCTCCAACTCCAAGTCAGACCCACCTCTGGCCAAGTCCAAGACAGTCAGTGACAGTGGATCTGCCTCTGTGATAATGTATTTAAGAAAGGCACAGCACATGTAAGAAGGGCAGGAGGGACGGCACAGCCCCGGCCCTGGGCAGGGCTCAGCTGGCCCAGCCCCTGCTGCAGCCCCAGCCCAAGAGCCAGGAGCTCTTCAGGAGCTAGCAAAAAGACACAGCAGCAGAGAGACAGAGTGGGATGTGAGAGGACAACTAGGCAGACACCAAGGTCAGTGAAGGAAGGAGGGGGAGGAGGAGGTGCTGGAGCAGAGGTTCCCCTGCAGCCAATAGTGGGATGGCAGCTGTGCCCCTGCAGCCTTGGAGGGTAATGGTGGAGCAGAGATTCCCCTGCAGCCCATGGAGGATCTCACAGTGGAGCAGGGGGCTGTGCCTGAAGGAGGCCATGACTCCATGGGAGGGACCCACGCTGGAGAAGCTAGTGGGAAGGACTTACATTAGGGAAGTTCCTGGAACACTGTCTCCCATGGGAGGGACCCCACACTGGAGCAAGGGAAGACTGTGAGGAGTCCTCCCCCTGAGCTGGAAGGAGTGACAGAAACAACGTATGACGAACTGACCAGAACCCCCATTCCCTGTCCCCCTGTGCTGCTGAGGGGGAGGAGGTAGAGAAATCGAGAGCAAAGTTTTTGAGCATGGGAAGAAGGGAGGGGTGGGGGGAAGGTGTTTTTAAGATCTGGTTTTGTTTCTCATTATCCTACTGTGTTTTGAATGGTAACAAATTAAATTGATTTTTTTTTCCCCCCAAATCTAGTCTGTTTTGCCTGTGACCATAATT
>NW_010141737.1:0-459 GCF_000699245.1 Pterocles gutturalis
TCCTCACCCAAGAAACAACAGGAATTACCGGCAAACACAACAGCTGTGGTCAATATGCTGTGTTGTGAATGGAAAGTGACATAAGGCGACCTGGGAAATTGTGCTCTAAACCTACACAGGAGTTAAGCTGGGAGTGACAGTCGCCTCTGTCCCCGCTCCTGCTTGCTTGGCTCCGCACCTCCCCAGCCTTCTTCTTTCCTTCTCTTCCTCTGTGGGATCTTGCAGCGTCTAACTGCAGCTTATAGTGCTACAGACTAATAATTCTGTGCTGGTAACTCACAACCACAACAGTAATTTTGCAGTAAGTCTCCATTGCTCCTGAGCAAAGAGCATCTACCCCTAGAGCTGAGGACAGCCAGGTCCCGCTGTCAGGATTAGCATTTTTTAGAAAAAACATACTAGTACACTAGGAAATATCACAGAGATGAAAGTAAAATATTGGAGCTGAAAAGAGCAAAT
>NW_010141738.1:0-515 GCF_000699245.1 Pterocles gutturalis
TCCCCAGTGCCGCCACCAATGATGATGCCACCAACGAGGACACCAATGAGGATGTTTACAACACGGATGATGCCAGTGACCCTGCTGATGACACCAGTGATGCTCTTGACGGCTCTGATGACACCGATGATGCCGCTGATGATGATGGTGACTCCACCAATGCCACCAGTGATGCCACCAACGCTGCCGTTGATGACACCGATGATGCTAATGACACCAATAAATCAATGAATCAATTAATTCTTTTACTTAATAAATTGTTTATTAGTTTGATGCCCTGTGATGCTGATGACATCACCTAAGACTTGACCAATGCTGCCACCAACGATGATGCCACCAACAATGACACCAATGATGGTGTTGCCAACACTGATGACTCCAATGACGCCGTTGATGACGCCAGTAATGACACCAATGACACCAGTGAGCGGTGGACATGGCTGGCGGGGGCTTTTGTGGGGGGGGGGCGGGTGCTACTGTGGGGGATGGCACCATCACCCTCGCAGGGGTCCCCG
>NW_010141739.1:0-2939 GCF_000699245.1 Pterocles gutturalis
GCAGCAGGGCTTAAGCAAGGCGTTGCACAGTGCAGCCATCCTGGTGGCAGCAGGGAGGGGGTCACCCACGGTACTGCACCCTGCAGTAGCCCCGGTGGGGATGTGCCATGCTGCACACTGCGGTCACCCACCACCCCATGATGGGACAGCACCCGGAGTTGCACATCCCCAGTAGCAGAGCACCCTGATGGGCACGGGGCCTGCTGTGCTACGTGCTGGGTGTGATGCAGAGTGCAAATCAACGGGCACAAGCGCTTTCAGGCTCCGAGGGGCCTCACCAGCCTCGCCAGGCCGGATGCAGGGCTCAGTGTTGCGAGGGGCCCCAGGGGGAAGCGCGGATACTCCGTGCTGTCTGGTCGTGCCATCCCGATAGATGGTTTTCCCACCTCTTTGCAAGAAAACGGTGTCAAACAGATGGAATTGCGCTTGCTGCGTCAGCCATTGCAGCAGTGACAGCCTCTTCCGAGCCCTATTTTAGTGTGTTTCCATTAGGCTAATGAGTTTTTCCTTTCGCTGGCCTGGCCAGGGCTTTGGGAGGCTGGTGGGTCCCAGTTCAGGAGCACCCAGGTCAAAACACTCCATGCAATGCCTTTCTTTCCCGTAGGTAAGGTGGATTTTGCATGTGTCTGGAATTACTAATCCGAGCAATTAGCTGGAATCTGGGAAGTTTGTGCTGCTGCCAGTTTCCAGTTAATTCAGTTAGAGCTTCATCTTTCTGCTCAAAGGAGCTGAAACGTAAACGAGGCGACTGAAGAAGTGTCTGGATCTGCTGGGTTGTTTCTGTGGGCATCCTTCTTGCTGAAGGAGGATCAGCAAGAAAACAGAACTTTAATGAAGTTGTGTATTTATTGATAACAGTGGAAAAAGAGTAGTGTGGATAAATAGAGCTGGTGTCTTGTTTATATCGAAATATCATGAATCTCCCTACCCGGTTGTGAGCTGGATTGAAATTCCACTGTTACAATGATTGCTAATTTTTTGGTTATATCATTGCTAATAGGGTATGTTGGAAACACTGTAGGTGGATTTAGAGCTGGGGGCCTTGTACACCCACTAATATTCTGCATCAATATTTATATACATCCAGGAACTTAATAATGTGTTGTCGGTAGGCTTCAGAGTTAACACCCAGGTGCAGGGGCTGTTGCAGCACAGATGCTTTTTGGGAACATCAGATGTTAGTAATGGCCACCAAATCTGACACGTGGGTAAGTGAAGGAAGAAACTTTTAACCTTTGGTAAATGCTTCAACCTGAAATTCATTCCTTTGGGAAAGTGATATGTCTCTTAACTTTCATGAGGCTGAAAATAGTTGCGTTACTGGAGCCCCACGAGCTTTCACCCTGTTGGCTCCACTTGCAGAGAGCGCCGCTTGCAGAAGCAAAAAGCTTTCGTTACAGCTATTTGAGTTTTATTTTTATGTGTGTCTTGATAGCTCAAAAATCACTCGCCGGCTTCCAGTTAAGCTGGTCCCCGATGAGCATCCACTGGGATCGGCCTCGTAAGTGCATTTGTTTGATTTGACGGGAGAAGTGCCCATAGAAATGTCAAAAAAAACCCCCGCATTTAGGCACGTTTCCAGCTTAATCATCCCCTGCAAGCGATGCAAATCAGTGGCTTGAAATCCAACAGCACTTGATATGAAAATAGCAAACAGTAAACGTTGGTTCCTATCAATAACTTTAGTTATGGTTTGGATTTTGTTTTAAATAGGCACACGTTGCCGTACGGAAGTCAAATTTAAGCATCCAGACGTGCTCAGCAGGGTGGTAACGTCTTTGGGCGTGGAGTGCTGTGCGTTTATAGCAGAAATTAAAATAAAATAGAATTTTAACAGCATGGTGTGCTGTTGTGTAAGAAAATTGCAAACTTTTGGGCTGAGACCGTGTGGTTTCTGAGCACCGCGAGCTGCGGTGTGTTGACAGACAGCATTCCTGGGCAGCTTGGGATGGGGAGAGTGAGTTTTACTGCTCCAGAGCTCAACCCCGCTGGGGTTTTTCAACCATAAAACAAAATGCAGAGGAGGATTTGTTGTGCCACTGATAACCAAACCGAAAGCAAAAATAAACACCTGCAAAAGCTTTTTATTTTTTTTAGTCATTGACAGAAAAAGAAAGTGCCGGTCTAGGGGCGGGTGTGAAGTGCCATCTTCGCTACGCTCCAAACCGGGAAAATACAGATTGCAGCACATGGCAGAGGTGTGCTTGGCTCCCCCACGCATTTTTCATCTTTTCTTTTTCCTTTCTGATTTTATCCAAAATTAAGAAAGGGAGGTGGCACCCCTTGCTCCGTTAAATGTTCATTTTTGCCAAGTGACGCCTCTTTGCAAACACGAGACACAACCAGATTCCTGTGGCAAGGAGCCCTTAGAATTTCAACAGCTCTACCTATAAATACAGTTGTGTGAAAGGCAATCCGACTTAAAAACAACAACAAAAAAAAAACCCCAAAAAAACCCCACCACAAACCGACAGCCCACACTCTTTTTTTATCCCACTGTATCTGCCTGACTTTAGTGCAATGCAATGCATCTCCAGCCGGGCAGTGAAGGCAAAACAGCGTGGAGCGTTAAGTCTCTTAATCCTGCTAATTTATGTGAAGACTGAGTGCCAGCAGAGGAAAAAAAAAAAAAAAATGTATTTTTGCTGTTCTGGAGATTGTAGGGGGTGGGATGGTAAGACAGATCTTTTTGATTGAGTTATTAGTGTAGTGATAGAACTCAATGATCTTTAAGGTCCTTTCCAACCCAAACCATTCCATGATTCTATGATCGCTTGGTCCCAGTGGGTTCCCAGGAGCTGCTGCACCGTGGGGAGATGTGGGATGGGGGAGGAAGGAGCTTGAAGCATCCCTTGGGTGTGAAGCAGTGTCCTAGGTGAAAATTAAGAAGAAAAAAAAAAAAAAAAAAAAAAAAACCCAGCTGCCACCTTGCCCCAGGG
>NW_010141739.1:2970-3591 GCF_000699245.1 Pterocles gutturalis
AAGCCAGCTGCCACCTTGCCCCAGAGGTGTCTGGGCTCACCCAGCTGCTCTCTGATGCAACCGCAGCTGCCTGGGGATCTCGGGGGCTGGTTTTGGGCATGCCCAGGGTTGCCCAGAGACAGCCTGGGAGCAGGTTCTGGGTGGTCCTCCATGCCAGTGGGACCCCCCACCAGCCCCACATGATGCAGTGGGGTGATGGCCACCATGCACATCCCAGCGGAGAAGACACTGCTGTCTGCAGGGCTGGGATTTAGCTGGAAAAGCTAAAAGGGAGGGTGGGTTTGCAGCTGAGCGATGCTTTTCAGCGGGTTTTTCTCTTGCATGGCAGAAATCCACCTTGTGAAGCCCTTGGTCACCTTGCAGTGCAAAAACTTGCTGGGGGTTTTTAGATGGGGCTGGAAAAGGGGTGAGAGCAGGGCGGGAGATCTTGACACGCCGAATTGCTGCGTGTGCAGTTTGGGGAAGTGCTGAGCCCGGGCTGCGCGGGAGCTGCAGACAGGCTCCTCACGTGACCGTCTGAATTTCAGATGATTGCTGGACCACTTTGCCAACAAGCCTCTTGCAGCTCATCAGCTGCAGTGTTGCTTATTCCCCCCCCCACCCCCTTTTTTTTTTTTTTTT
>NW_010141739.1:3622-5209 GCF_000699245.1 Pterocles gutturalis
TTTCTTCTTTTTTTCTTCCCCACCCTGCCTGATTTCCCAGCCGGAGTAGGAGGGATGAGCACAACACTGAGGGTGGCTGCAGCTGCACAGAGTCTGTATCCAAATGGTTTCCTGGAAGGCAAGTTGTTGTTTTTTTTTTTTAATCTTAAAAATATTTTTACTGCGAGTCTCCTATCTGGGCGGTTTGGATGTCAGGTTTAGTTTCCCATGACATCGAGCGATTAGAGGAGGGGGGGAAAGGAGGGTCTGGATGCTTTTTTTGACATGCAGATTTCTCTGCAGCGGTATCATAGCCAATCGATGGTTAAACGTGTTCCCTCTCATCTTTGCGATAGTTCTCAGCGATTTCCTCTTTTACGTCAGGGCAGTTAATGAGATGTTTTAACTGGAGAGCTGAGGGCGATGTGGCGTGTTACCGTGTTGCAAGGAAAGGGGAGGATGAGAGTTCCCGCACAGACTTCTGCTGGGGGAGATGGTATCGATGCAGCCTTTCGGGCTGGGGAGAACAGCTGGGTTTGGAGTCAAACTGTTGCCTTTCACCCTTCATGAACCTGACCTGGCTGCACCTAATTTTTTTTGTTATGACAATTATTATTTTTCCTTCTAATAGTGAGAGAAGTAACTCAGTCTGTTATCTGCTTTATTGCCAGAGTCTAGGGTGCAGCCTTTGATTTTTTTTTTTTTTTTTTTTTTTTTTTTACAGGGATACTGGTCCTGCCTGGCTGGACTTTGACTTTTTTTTTTTTTTTTACTCCCCTGAAGCATTGCATGAGACGACTTGATGGCTTTTTTGTGGTGACGGTAGGGTGACAATGCAGGTGCAATGCCTGCAGAGCCAGAGCCCTCCCCAGCAGGGTTGTTGACTGTGAGTTTTGAGTCCCGTGCGTATCTCTGGTTGATTATAGAGTTAATAAAATGTCGCTGTTGAACGTGCCTTGACCAGAAATAGCATCCCTCCCTGCCAGGGTTTGCAAGGCCAGCTTGTCGAGAGCGGCTGAGTTGGTCAATAAACGCTCCGAGTGGCACCCTTGGGAGTTCTGCACCAAAATGGAAACTCCTGTGTCCTTCAGCCCTTCCCTCCTTGCCAAGTTGTTTTCTTCCCCCCTCCCTTCCTTCTTCAACCTGCCACTCAAACCCTCTCCTTTCTACTGTGTTTTTCCACAAGTGTCTTCCAAGCATGACAGCAGGGAGAAGAAAGCCAACGCGGGGCTACGGGCGCTGTGACATAGGGGCTGATGCCTATCAGCCCAACCCTTGCCTGTGGCTTTGAGGGTCCTCTTGGCTCCAGGTGGCTTGGTGGCTTGCCAGCTGGCCGTGTGGCACAGGTGGGTTGGCATCTAGAAGCAATTGGGCATGGGGCTGCCTCCACCCACCACCAGACCCATCCCACCTGCCTGCACCTCTTCCAGGGCTTCCACCTGCTCTCTAGGGTTTGAGTCAGATAGCCTGACCAGGGTGACCAAGAGGTAGGTCACACCATGTAGGTGTGGAGCAGAGAAGGGCTCCATAGGCCTTTCAGGGCAACAGGGCAGGCAGGGCGGCAACAGAGGTTTTGCGGGAATCATAGAATCACAGAATGGTTCAGGT
>NW_010141740.1:0-463 GCF_000699245.1 Pterocles gutturalis
AGGGATGCTCCATGCCATGGAGATGCTCCGTACCGTAAGGATGCTCCATGTTGGGATATTCCATAGCAGGATATTCCATACCAAGATATTCCGTGCCGGAATTCTCTGTGCCACAGGGATGCTCCATGCCATGGAGATGCTCCACTTTGGGATATTCCGTGCCGGAATTCTCCACACCACTGGGATGCTCCATGCCATGGAGATGCTCTGTGCCGGGATATTCCGTGCTGGAATTCTCCGTGTCAGGATGCTCCACGCCAGGATATTCCGTGCCGGGATATTCCACGCCGGGATGCTCTGGGGATGGTCCATACCATAAGGATGCTCTGCGCTGGGATATTCCGCACCGGGATATTCCGTACCAGAATTCTCCATGTCAGGATGCTCTGTGCCAGGATATTCCCTGCCGGAATTCTCCGTGCCGGAATCCTCCGTGCTATGTAGCTCAACCAAATCTCTCACA
>NW_010141741.1:0-792 GCF_000699245.1 Pterocles gutturalis
GGCTGGAGAGGTGTCTGGCTCTTTAAGAAGCTGAGAATGGGGGTTGAAAAGGGGTGCCTGGCCCTTTAAGAGGGCTGGGAGGTGCGTTGGGGGGTGCCTGGCCCTTTAAGAGGGGTAGGATGAGGTTTTGGGGGTGCCTGGCCCTTTAAGAGCACGTGGGGTGGGATTTTAGGGAGTGCCTGTCTCTTTAAGAAGCAGCAGAGCAGCGCCTGGCCCTTTAAGAGGCTCTAGAGTGGGCACTTAAGGGGTGCCTGTCCCTTTAAGAGCATGAGGGGTGAGATTTTAGGGGGTGCCTGGCCCTTTAAGAGGCTGGAGAGAGGTTTAAGAGAGCCTGGGGTGGGATTTTAGGGGTTCCTGTCCCTTTAAGAGAGCCTGGGGTGGGATTTTAGGGGTTCCTGTCCCTTTAAGAGAGCCTGGGGTGGGATTTTAGGGGTTCCTGTCCCTTTAAGAGAGCCTGGGGTGGGATTTTAGGGGTTCCTGTCCCTTTAAGAGAGCCTGGGGTGGGATTTTAGGGGTTCCTGTCCCTTTAAGAGAGCCTGGGGTGGGATTTTAGGGGTTCCTGTCCCTTTAAGAGAGCCTGGGGTGGGATTTTAGGGGTTCCTGTCCCTTTAAGAGAGCCTGGGGTGGGATTTTAGGGGTTCCTGTCCCTTTAAGAGAGCCTGGGGTGGGATTTTAGGGGTTCCTGTCCCTTTAAGAGAGCCTGGGGTGGGATTTTAGGGGTTCCTGTCCCTTTAAGAGAGCCTGGGGTGGCATTTTAGGGGTCCCTGTCCCTTTAAGAGCATTTGGGGTGGG
>NW_010141742.1:0-316 GCF_000699245.1 Pterocles gutturalis
TTTATAAACAGAGAAGGAAAAAAAAGCTGCTTTTCAGTTAACATTTTCAGGGCTGAAACTGACAATTCCAAAAATTCAACTTCTTTCAAGTTATTACTTAAGAAAAATAACCCAGGTGCCAGCAACACGTAAACCAAGGGGCTCATTCCAGCCTTTATTAGAATAACTACAACTGAAATAGCATGGCACTTCTATTTTCAAAGCAGGACAAGCACCATAGGAATAATAGGCTACAAAGCTATATTAATATAGTTGGGAAAAAAAAATAAATAAACCAAAACCAAAGCTTGCTGCAGACGTTACAGCTTATTCCATG
>NW_010141742.1:539-801 GCF_000699245.1 Pterocles gutturalis
GGCATCCGGCTCTCCATCGCCCGCGCTGTCCATTCTGAGGCTGTCTGACTTATCTTTTCCAGCAGGTTGTTAACCTGGAAACAGAGTGGCTGAATCTGCTTGTCCTAAGTTGTCAAAGCTTCACAAGCTGAAAAAACAAACAAACAAAAAAAAAACCCCAAAAAATCAAAACCCTAAAAAAAACCCCAAAAAACCTACCATACAAAACAGAGTAACTCTCAGCAATCCCCTCACCTTTTCCAATGTAATCTTTTCTTCTGCC
>NW_010141743.1:0-18780 GCF_000699245.1 Pterocles gutturalis
CTTCTCCAAGCTAAACAAGCCCAGTTCCCTCAACCTTTCCTCATAGGAGAGGTGCTCCAGCCCTCTGATCATCTTAGTGGCCCTCCAAGAGCTCCACATCCTTCCTGTGCTGGGGGCCCCAGGCCTGGACACAGTACTCCAGATGGGGCCTCACAAGAGCTGAGTAGAGGGGCACAATCACCTCCCTCTCCCTGCTGGACACCCCTTTTTTAATGCAGCCCAAAACACAGTTGGCTTTGCAAGCTGCAAGCAGGCACTGCCGGCTCATATCCAGCTTCTCATCCACCAGGACCCCCAAGTCCTTCTCCACAGGGCTGCTCTCAAGGAGATCTTCCCCCAGTTTGTATAAATAGCTGGGGTTGCCCCGACCCTTAATTGATAAGTGTGATTTGGTGCTTGACTCTAAGAAGTTTATTCATGATGTTTTAGCAGTTGCTGAGGTAAATAAAATTGTGTTGTATTGTTCCTTGAGTCATTGTCTGACTCCATCTAGCCAGTGTTCCCTTTCGGGGAATCGCAAAAATCCTGTCTCGACCATCCATTAGACAAGTGGCTTCACTAATGGCAAGGTGATTGGCTATTGGTGCTAGTCTTTGGTGTGAACAGCTTAAATAGCATCTCTTTAAGTATTGATATCGACATATCCAAAGGATCAAAGAGGAGAATCATAGATAAAAATTTCTCTGTAAAACAAAGCAAAAGAGTTAGACCTGAAAGTTACTGAAATCTACCAACATATCAAGAAATGGGGAAGGTGAAGCACGCAGCTACGTGAGAACACACTGTCAACGTTGGCCTGCAGAAAAATGTCATGGGAAAAATTTTTCAGGGACATAGAAGGATGAAGTACAGTAATTATTTTGTTTTATTAATATTTTAAAGTCATGTAATGGAAGCAATGGAAGCAGAGGTACAATATATTTATAAAGCTGAGTCACCCATGAGAAAGAAGAAAATTAAAAGAAAAATATTTCTGTTTACAGGTAATTTGAAAGAGGAACATGGATAAAATTACAAACTTACTCTTTCATTATTTCTGTGGATTTATTTTAGTGTAATGCTGCCTGCGGGTTAGGTTTCTTTGCAAATAGTTATTTCACAAACCAGCTTCTCTTCTGCAAAGTCATGTTCCTGTATTTTTGAATTTGCAACGTATACTCGTGCCAAGAGAGATACAATATAATTTTATTTCTTTTTTTTACCACAGGAACAATTGGCTGGAGAAAGCCATCTTCTTTACTTGAAAACCAGATAGTCTTGGTAGTTAACAAACATTGGTCTTGGAAGCCAAACAAAACTTCTGAATTTGAATGACTGAATTGCAATTTAATAACTGAGTTGAAATTAAAATCTACATCAACAACTCAGTGAAAAAAGTGAAAATTTTCCATAAGTAAAACAATATAACTATTATGTGAGGAGATCATATTTTTATTACTCTGAATTGGAGACTTTTGTGCTGTGAAAATGTCATTAAATTTACAAGACCTTTCTCTCTTTATCTCTTTTTCTCCTTCTGTCTCTCACCTCCACCCCCCTGTTTCTCTCTCTCTCTCTTCCCCTGTTTTCCTTCCTTCCTCTTTTCTCTCCCTTTCCCTTTCCTCTTTCTTTAGTGTCATTGCTTAGCCAAATGGCTTCAAGACGAAAATCACGATTTGGGCTGAAAGAGCTGCGGGTGAAAGCAGCAAAAAAAGGAAGAGAAACTGCCATAGGAATGTTTGTGTTCTTCCTATGGAAAACACGTAAGTGAAGCAGATGGAAGAATGAAGCAGGAGCTTGAAGGACTGCAGCTCTAGGGGTAAAGAAGTGATAAGCAACTACAGAAGTTTAGTGGGTGAGAAAGCAGTGATTCCTGTATTTTAAAACTATATGTGTTGCTGCTCCTTAAGTCTCTACAGTAACAACGATGCAGACAGAAGAGAAACACTGAGGAAATGCTAATGTAAAAAAGCATGCTTACATTTTCTAAAATGGCTGAGGAAATAGAATTTTGGATTACTTGACTAAAACAAGTTTAATTTTCTAGCTCTGCCTAGTGTTCTGCTTCTGCAAATGGAGCTCTTCTGAGGTGTCTAAAGTTGGTGTAATGTAACCTGAATCCCATAAGGCCACTAGTAAGAGGAAAACTACAACACAGTCACTTGCTGACAACATTTCTCAGCCTTACATTGTATTCCTGGAAGGAAAAGCCCTACATTTCATACAACAGTGCAAACAAATGAAAAAAAACCTTTTCTTTGATGCTTGACTAATTCAAGAAACAGGTGATTTGGTTAGAATCATGAAAACAAAAGTAAGAGATTTATTTGCTTTTTGGGTAGGTATGGCTGAAGGCTGGACTGGATTTCTCTACAGGTACAGGTGATAATCTATTCACAGCTCCATCAGTCTGAAATTTGAAAACTAGAGTCCAATTTTTATATATACATGAGTAATTTGATTTTCAGTGTTGCTAAGTAAATCACACGCTACAGCTTCCACTGACAGCAGCAAGTCATTGACATACTTATAAGTTGTATGTGTAAAAAATCAAGAATGAAATAAAAGAACATTCTTGTGAAACGTTTTCCCTTATATCTTTTTTAGCTTTTCTGCAAACATTTTTGCCAGCCTGAGAGGTGTCATACAACACACTTTTGGCACACAAGATGACGTAGCGGTTGTTCAAAATGAGCCTAGTACAGAGGTGAAAAATACAGCAGCTGAACAAGGACAGCAAGCAAAGAAGCACAGGAGTAATCAGTACTGTGAAGGACAGAATTATTCATAGAAAATATCAGTGGTTTTCTGTCTCTTTGACGTATCTTAAACTCTTACTATACCACTGATATGGTGGACAAGGACATCTCTGACTAATTTTCTGTGATTTATGTAAAATTCAAATTACTTAACTTGAAGACAGGTGAACTGAAAACATTTTGCCTGAAAGACCAGAATGGGAGCTACTAATGAAGCACTTCTTCACCAATACATAGTAACTAGATTTAAAAATAAAAAGGTTAGCGACAAACAGATTTCTGTATTGCTTTATTTTCTATAGCAGATACAAGGCTATTGTAAAAATAAACAAAAATGTCCTTTCATCCTTCAACTTTGCATGTCTGTATGCCTGTATTGAATACTTATTTTTTTCATTGCTGAGTTACATGGAAGTCTAGCTGTTCTTGAAATGCATTAATAACATTTTTATGATCTGTGTGAAGATGTCCCCTGAAGTCCTATATATTTCTGGTATCGAAGAATGCAAACAATCTCTTAATTCACAGCCTGATCTTCAGGAGCTGAACCTCTCAGCTGTGATTTGGGGTGTATATGAGAATTCTGAGAGAGTTTGTTATCACTACAGATTTGATCTTTGCTGCTACATTTTATAAAGCAGACATGCATATTTGGAAAACTGGGCTTCAACAGTAGATGTGGATTCCAACTCACCCACACATAGTCAGCTTAACAGTAAGAACAGTGAAATGATCTGTGCATTGATTGCTGGCATGATGCTTAAATTGAAGCAATCCTCCCTGCCATCGTTTTAAAGGAAAATAGATCATTCTATCACAGCAGAAATCCACAAAATTAGGGGATAGTCCTCAAATGTACTGACAAGTCTATCTAGTACATACCATATCAGTTCTTGAAGAAAGAGAAAAGACCTAATAAAAAGGGTAAAAAAAAGAAACAAAGTTAAAAGAAAAATTAATATAAACATATAAAAAGCCTCTAAAAAGTAAGTAGTAGAAAACAGAATTTAAATATTATCTTCTGTTAGGAAACAATTATCAATGAATCATTCAACTAAAAATCTCTATTATGAAAGCTTCCAAGACTTTATCCAACAGAATTTAGTTGGCTGCTATAAAATGAAACCCATTGTGTAACAATGTAACTTAAAATGGCTTATGTAAACATATTTATTTCTCTTGACAAACATTTCCACTGGTTACCATGCCATTATCGGACAATCAGGTTTTGTTTCCAAAAAGTGATTTATATTATGTTCTTATTGGACTTTCTGTTATATTCCAAGACTTTGTATATCCGACATTACTTAGGTATCTTTCTGGTAACAAATCGTAATTGAGATTTATGTATTTTTGGATCGAAATAATGTCTGTGCTACTTCTACTTGGAACACAGTCACCTTCAGCAGTGAAATAAAGAATATGTACTGTGCTGTCAGCTTAACAGAGGCATCAGAAAATACCCTTTTTTCTGCTTTGTTAGTAAGTATAAATATGTCATTGTTCTGAACAAGAAAACAAATTGCTGTCTTTAACTGTCTTATGAATTTAGAGAAAAGCAAGATGTACTTCCAATTTTCTGTCTCAGTAGAAATTTTTTTGCCCAGATAATTCATTTCATTCTTTCACCTTCTTTTACTGTTTCTCTGTATGTGATGATATAGTCAATTCTTTGAGAAAATTCAGTAGAAAATTCAAATGTCTATATTGTGCAAATTTTCATTTTTTTTCCAGAGTTTAGATGTGTTCTTTATTAGAGTTTCTCCAGCTGTGAGATATATAAACAAGAACAACTTCTCTACAGTAGAGTAGTACTATTAAGTGATGTGTCAATAAAGATAATAGATTCTATATTACATATGACATAAGACTGTCTATGAAAAAGGGATTTTCTCATATAGGATAATTTCTTACGTCACACTAACACATCTGTTACAGGTAATGGGATTATCTAATTAATAGAGATTTATTCACAAGGGACCTGCCTGAAATCTAAGCCTGATATTGCCTTAAATCCACAGGTGCTGTACTTTGGCCATGGTGTGGTTCATCAGATGCCTAGAGCTGCATTTCTATTCAACTGTAGATCTTCTCCTATCCTGCCTAGAGTAAACACTGGCATTTCACTCATACATAAAGTAAGCCACAATCTAGAAATGAGACTGTCCTCTATCAGAGTTCTCTAAGCAGCCTTCAGGAAGAGCCACCACAGTGGTTTTGTTCACCACAGCATTTTTTTAAAGTTAAATAGAATCACAGAATCATAGAATGTTTTGGATTGGAAGGGACCTTAAATATCATCTAGTTCCAACCCCCCTGCCATGGGCAGGGACACCTCCCACTAGAACAGGTTGCTCAAAGCCTTATCCAACCTGGCCTTGAACCCCTCCAAGGATGGGGCATCCACAACTTCCCTGGGCAACTTGTTCCATTGTCTCACCACCCTCACAGGAAAGAATTTCTCTCTAATATCTAGTTTAAATCTGCCCTCTTCCAATTTAAATCAATTAGTCCTCGTCCTGTCACTGTATGCCCTTGTAAAAAGTCCCTCCCCATCTTTCCTGTAGGCCTCCTTCAGGTGCAACCCCAACTCTCTCAGCCCGTCCTCATAGGGGAGGTGCTCTAGCCCTCTGATCAGCTTCGTGGCCCTCCTGAGGACCCACTCCAACAGCTCAATGTCCTTGTTGCATTGGGGGACCCAGAACAGGATGCAGTACTCCAGGTGGGATCTCATCAGAGCAGAGCAGAGCAGCACAATCACCTCCCTCAACATGCTGTCCACGTTTCTCTTGATGTAGGCCAGGATCTGTCCGGCCTTCTGGACTGTGAGCACACATTGCAAGCTCATGTTCAGTTTTTCATCTATGGACACATGCAAATCCTTCTCCTCAGGGCTGCTCTAAAGCTCGCCCAGCCTGCATTTGTGCTTGCGATTGCCTCGACCCATGTGCAGGACCTTGCATTTGGCTTTGTTGTACTTCAGGAGTTTGGCATTGGCTCACCTCTCAAACTGGTCCAGGTCCCTCTGGATGGCATCCGTTCCCTCTAGCGTGTCAACTGCACCACACAGCTTCATGTCGTTGGCAAATTTGAGTCATATAGTAATTGAGTCAAATACAGAAAAAGTCTGAAAGTGCAGAGAAGAGTCAATATTCTTTTTTTTACAAGTGATTTATCATTAGAGGCTAGAGGGAGACCTTCTCTTGTCCTGATCAGTCTGTATTTTCTTCACAGGGGCATGGATCCAACAGAAAAGGCTAGAGTATGGACCCTATTTACTGTGTCCAGGCCTGGGGTGCCCAGCACAAGAAAGATGTGGAGCTCTTGGAACAGGTCCAGAGGAGGGCCACAAAGATGATTAGAGGGCTGCAGCATCTATCCTGTGAAGAAAAGTTGAGGGAACAGGGCTTGTTTAGCTTGGAGAAGAGAAGGCTCCAGGAAGACCTCATTGTGGCCTTCCAGTACTTGAAGGGAGCCTATAAACATAGTGACAGGACAAGGGGGAATGGTTTTAAACTAAGAGAGGGGAGATTTAGGTTAGATATTAGGAGGAAATTTTTCACTCAGAGGGTGGTGAGGCACTGGAACATGTTGCCCAGAGAAGCGGTGGATGTCCCATCCCTGGAGGCATTCAAGGCCAGGCTAGATGGGGCCCTGGGCAGCCTGCTCTAGTGGTCGGCAACCCTGCCCACAGCAGAGGGGTTGAAACTAGATGATCTTTAAGGTCCTTTTCAACCCAGGCCATTCTGTGATTCTGTGAGTCTATGAAGAGGTGTGGTAGGAAACAGCTTCTCATTTAGCAATAATAATTTAAGAGAAAGGACTGAAAACTTAATTTATTGAGGGAAATCACCCATACGGCCATACTCAAAAGTGCTCAGGGCAGTCTTTATTGTGACAGAGCATACTGCCTGAATCCCAGTTAGATTTCCATTCTGGACTAACCTTCAGATCTCCTAATGTTTCTAGAGAGCTGTATTTTGGATATACACCATTGACAAAAAAGTTTGATGCTAAGCTCCTTATAAAATGCTGTTAGTGTATTGGTCTGGTCTTCCATACATTCATTTGATCAATCTTAGAGCACTACAATCACTATTATGTGTCTGAGAGTGTTCAGTGAGGGCAGTGAACGCTGCTCTGTTTACTCACATGACCTGCATATTGTTTTGTCCAGGACTGTATCTGGATGAAACTAGGTAACTAACTCTGAGAGTAAACTGAGGAAGTGTTATGGGGGTAGTTTTATCTGCCCCCTACATATGCTAGTAGCATTACATATTACAGGCACAAGGACATTAAACTCCTTCCTCCATCCTGAGCAGTGTGCTCTCGTCTACGCTGGTAGATCTACTGGGAATGGCATCTGACCCATACTGTCCTTAAAAGCAGTTCACAGCATTACCTGACATGGACCAAAAGCATAACAAAGGAGTATTGTGGTTGTAACACTTCAAGTACATCTGCTGATCCCCCATAGTTTTTTATATAGGAGAGCTAGGGGACAACATGTGAATACAGTAGGAAATTTGGAGCAAACAGATTGTGATAGAGACGCAGTCACATTGGAGACTTATTAGCTTCTACGGACAAAAATGTGGTTTTGTGTCATGCAGCTAGTAGGCCACAGATTATAACCCAAAATGAGTATCTTTAGCAGTGTAACCTATGTTGTCTGCCTATAGAGTGATGTCCTGGTTTCAGCTGGGATAGAGTTAATTTTCTTCCTAGTAGCTGGTATAATACCATGTTTTGGATTTAGGATGAGAATAATGTTGACAACACACTGATGTTTTAGTTGTTGTCAAGCAGTGCTTACTCTAAGTCAAGGACTTTTCAGCTTCTTATACTGCCCTGCCAGCAAGGAGGCTGAGGGTGCACAGGAGCTGGGAGGGGACACAGCCAGGACAGCTGACCCCAACAGACCAAAGGGATTTTCCATACCATACAGCATCATGCTGAACATGCTGAACAACAAAACTGGGGGGGGAGGTGGATGGGAGGGAAGGGCAGTGCAGCTGCTTGGGGACTGTTTTTGTATCAGTCAGCGGGTGGTGAGCAATTGCATTGTGCATCACTTGTTTTGTATAAATATTATTAGTTTCTCTTCCTTTTCTGCCTTATTAAGATGCCTTTATCTCAGTCGACCATTTTTACCTTTTTTCAGACTCTCTCTCCCATTCCACTGCGGGGGAGTGAGTGAATGACTGTGTGGTGTTTAGATGCCTGCTGGGTTAAACCACAACAATTAACTACAGAAATTATGAATCAGGAAGAAGTGATTTACACTTCTCCTTGTATTTCAGCTTCAGGAAGGGACAACAAAGGTCTTTCCTACAAAAGTTGCTCATTTTCAGTCCTCTTCTGATCAAGATATTACCCAAACCTCTGTCACACAGACCCCTAATCTAATCTCGGTCAGTAGTATACTGGCAGAAAAGCTCTCCTAACAGGTCTATCCTGAAATGTCTTTAAAGGACCTAAGAAAAACAGGCCTATCACCCTAACATATTTCCAGAAACTTGAATATTGTCCCACTGAGACTAATGTTTCCACTGTTAAGCAAAATTCACTATGAACCTTTCCCTAATGAAAGTAGCTCTTATATGCTGAGTGAACTGTGGAAATAGAATATTACTTCTTTAGTCTCAGATACTCTTCACTGACACAGTCACAGCATCCAGATCCTGGAATTTTTCTCAATAAACAATTTCTTGTCTTCATGTTTTTCAATAAATATTTATAAGGGATAAAAATAAACAGGTTTGCTTTTTCATTTCATCAAACATGCTTACTTATGCACTGGTTAAATGTAACTATCAGCTGTTCCAGCTAGCTTGAAAACTTTTTCAAATTAGTCTCTTAAAATGTTTAGGTGCAGAGAGAGAGAAACCATTAAAGCAATTTTTTTTCCCTATGGACCTGAGGAGTCTACAGAGCAATGACTTACAAAAACAAACAAACTGAAAAGCAGCCAGACAGACATGACTGCCATTCTATTGTCACAAATTTGACTATCCTTGGAATACTATTTTTAAGGACTGGAAAGATAACAAACTAAATTTTGCTCTCGGTTACAGTGGAACAGCTCCAACTTTACTCAGTTTCTTGGCAACTGTGAGGACATATTTTATTCCTGAGAAAAACTTTGTTTATAGAGCTTAAGGCAACACTACAGAAAAAATATAATATACACAGCAGGTGTAATTAGGTGTTCCTCCTTTGCAACAGTAGCTGTAGTAAATAGGGTGAATGGCTGCTATCACACAACAAATCATTATTATAAAACAATGCATGTCAACAACTAAAATAAATTGTGAGAGTTAATTATTTTATTTTCTTTACACTTTAAATTACATTCATGGAACAGATGACTTACACAGATGCACAATTTATTGCTCCTTTCCTTTCCTTTACTGTGCATAAATTCAATTTACAGAAGTCCCTGCTTTTTATCCCTGTTACATACATAATTTACACAACAGATCATGCTATTAAATGGAGGATTAATTACCGCACAGCAAACGTATGGAGATTCTACTTCAGTTCATGGGATTTCCTGTGCTTCCATTTGCTGCAATGTTCAAGAACCAAAGGGGGGTCTATCTAGCTGTCTACTGCCCAGCTGAGTGTCCTTTACATAAGAATTTCACATAAGCAAAAAAGTCTCTCCAGAATGTCCCCTGACCTTCCTTTCCTTCTATTGCTAATTGTCTCTTTGGTTATGGTAGGGGATTTGTGAAGGAAAGAGCAGAGAAGATATGCATTCCATTACCTGTAAAAGACTTATGTGAACTTTTCTGACGACCTCTTGAAGCTTTTTTTCTCCTTCTGTGTGTAAGCTTCTCATCAGAAAATTTCCCACCCTCATCTGTATACACTTCATTCTGGCTCAGTGATCTGCACTGTCTCAGGAAAAAAAAATGAAAAACCAACCAAACAAAAAGCAACACAGCTGTTGAAGTCATTTAAAGGTTAAAGTCAATCTTAAAAGTAGCTAAACTCATCCATTAATTACTTTAAAAATTAGACCTTGTGTTGGCAGAGAAAGCCAATCTTTACTGAAGAGAATAGAGCCTTCTGTGTTTATGATCACTAGAATATGGAGAAGGTGATATACAACATTTTTACCAGCTGGAATTTTTGCACGGCTTTGACACACAGGTTCAGAGCCACTGACCTACAGTCATCTGACCTGGAGGTGTCAGGATCCTCTGAATAGGAGAAAGATTAACACTTCACAGCAAATCAACAGCACAGGAATACAATGGAAGTTAAATGAAAATGAATCTTCTCACTTAACTGCGCTTAAAGAGGATTCAGAATGAAAAGAATCCAATGCCACTTGGATATTGTGGGGGCTATTTACTTGCCCTGGAAAGTGAAAGAAGTATCGTACTTAGTCTTTCAAAGCAATTTATTTTCTAATTAAAATTATTTCATTCTTCAAATGTATTTTCTTTATTCAGAACTAGATTCTGTTGAAGGTCTTGACACTTTATCAGCAGCAGTGGATGAAAATTAGACATGTCCTAACATCAGCCCAATTTGCATTGAAGATCCTAAAAGATCAGTTTTTGTTAGTGTCTGGCTAAGGAAATCTGAAGTTGTTTAGCTGCAATTTGATAGTCACTATAGTCCTGAAGTTCAAATTTCTATTTTTTTTCCTCATATAATTTTTAGTGAACCTCTGATCATTCTTGTTTCTCTTCACTGGATTCTCTTCACTAGAGAGCCTTTTAAGCAAGATACTTTAGTTTAACTAATGTAGACTGAATAGAAAAGATTATGTTATTCATGCTGCAGTTATGTTTTCCCTTAGGATGCACAAACTATTATGTCTGATTTGTGTTTGGTTTTGGTGTTCTGTGTTTTTTTTTTTCCTTCCCTTCTAACATGGTCTGCTTTGATGATCTACTCAATTAGAGCTTCCAGGGAAGGTTTTTGTAAAACTATTAGAGTCAGTAACACTCCAGCGTATTTTGATGCTGCTTCCTATGCCTTTATCAGTATAGAATAAGCACTTATCATCCCCCAATATATTTTGTCAGAAAATTTCATGAACTTATAAAAAAATTCTTAATTTTAACCCTCTCTTCCAAGGTACTTAGACTCTTCCAAATATATGTAATAATAATATTTCCTGTGAAATTATGTAGGTATTTAAATCTTCTGCCTTCTTTAGAGTAAGTTCTTTTAGATCATTCTTCATCAAAATACCTACTAAAATAAAGGTGTAGCACCTATCCTAATCCTCACTATCTAAAAGATCTTTACTACAATGGGACATAAGGCGGGAATCACACTACTTTTTCTTGATAATTTCAAATTCTTGACAAACTCATTCCTATGTCTAAATTCTTAACTACCTGCTTGTATTGGATTTACGTGGCAAAGTTTTGGTATTGTGGGCCTACAACGGTGGCTTTTGTGAGAAGATGCTGGAAGCTTCCCCTATGTCCAACGGAGTCAGTGCCAGACAGCTCCAAGACAGACCCACTTCTGGGCAAAGCTAAACCAAGCAGTGACATTGGCAGCAGTTATATTGTCAGTATCTCTGTGATAACTTCTTTAAGAAGGAGTGAAAATTGCTGCATAACAGCGTCTGGAAGAGATGAGTGAGAATATGTGAGAGAAACAGCTCTGCAGACACCAAGGTCAGTGAAGTAGGGGAGAAGGTACTGGAGCAGAGATTCCCCTGCAGCATGTGGCGAAGACTATGGTGAAGCAGGTTGTCCCTCTGCAGCCCACGGAGGCTAATGATAGAGTAATACCTACCCTGCAGCCTGTGGGCTACCCCACGCTGGAGCAGATGGATGTGCCCTGAAGGAGTCCATGGTCCCACGGAGAGCTCATCCTGGAGCAGGCACCTGGCAGGAGCTGTGGCATCACAGGAGAGACCCAACTGGAGCAGTCTGTTCCTGAAGCAACCACGCTGGAGAAATTTGTGAAGAATTGCAGCCTGTGGGAAGGGCCCACATTGGAGAAGTTAAAGGAAGATTGTCTCCTGTGGTAGGCACCCCATGTTGGAGCAGTGGAAGAGCATGAAGAGGAAGGAGCAGTAGAGACAAAACATTATGAACTGACTGCAACTCCCTGCACCACTTGGAGGGGAGGAGGCAGAGAAAGTTGACAGCGAAGATGAGCTTGGGAAGAAGGAAGGGATGAGGGGAAGGTATTTTAAGGGGTTTTTTTATTTCTTTTTATCTTACTCTGACTTTTGTTTGGCAATAAATTGAACTCCTTGAGCCAAGTCTTTTTTTGCCCGTGATAGAAATTGCTGAGTGATCTCTCTCTCCTTATCTTGACCTATGAGATCTTCACTATATTTTGTCTCCCCTGTCCAGCTGAGGAGGGGGAGTGATAGTGCTTCTTGGTGGGCACCTGGCAGCCAACCAAGGTCAACCCACTTCACTACTCTAATAAGTTTTTCTTATGTATAGGGTTATGCTGATGTACAGCTTGTTCTAGTCCACTCATTAAGGACAGTACTTTATTCTGCTTTGTCTAGCTGGCAACTATTCTTCTACAAACCACTGCTACTCTCAGAGTATTTTAGTAAACTCTCATAAGTATTATAGCATACAATCTACTTATCTCAGAAAACTTTAAAAACCCTGATTGTCCTAAAATCCCACTAATTTCTTATTTCCCAGGCTGAAATCTGATTCTCTTGCCACCATTTTTAATCGTTTTAGGCACCTGGTTACTAAGGATTTTTTTATTGGAAACCAGTAACCATTGATGGACAGCTGAGCACTATTATCATAAAGTTGTGGGCTGAAGTGATGTCACCCCTGTATATTCTTCTCTCTTGTAGCTGAAGGGTGTGTGATGTGGCATGGTATGGAGTGGTGGGGCATGACATGGCATGTTTCTTTAAATAGTGTGGAAGAGGTTTAAGGATGAGGTATCTTTTCTAGTTTTTACATCTTTAACTGTGTTTAGAGCTTGTAGTACTGAGTTGTCTGCTCTTGATAGGTACATCACGTAGGAGTGATACTCCTGCTCTGTGATCTGCTGTCTCAAAGACTGAAGATAGGTTTGACAATACTATCTCAATCTCTGTTCATGCTTACTCTTTTAGTACTACTAGATAGATCTATAAGCTGTGTCCTTGTGTGATGCTGACAACGCAACATGTAGTTGCTGGCTGGTATAATAGTTTCTTGTTACAATAGTTGGTTAGTGCTTCCTTAGAGTCTTCATCCATGGAGCATACTTGGAGAGACCTTCAAAACTGGTTGGTCACTGAGAATTGGATGACCTACTAAATTTTTCAATTTTAGGTTTTCAAGGTCAGTACCTAGAAAGCTACTTATACTGTCAGTTGTTTCTAAGCAGTCAGACAGAGATGTCAGGAAGCTGAAAAGAAAATTGGACCTGCATGACATCTTTCTTTTTTTTTATGAACTTCACTTACAAAGCTGGATTAGGTTATCTTCATATGTAGACTGCCAAATATAGATATACCCGTATAGCATTTCAAATCCATTCTTACTTCCTTTGAAACCTCTTAGATACAGGCCAGCAGGTTTCTAGTCTTACATTTAAGGTATAAAAGTAGAGAAATTGTTTTTGGTGGTTCGGCAATAGACTGTCCAGGCAACAGTGGGGTTTTGAGTCTTCCTCCCCTCTCACAGGAACAGTTTTGTTTCAGTTTCAAATGCATGAAAAAGCTCTTTCTTTCTCTATCTTTTTTTTTTTTTCCTTGTACTTTTGTTGAGCAGGGGTGTGGGGAAATAGTAAAATCAGTTTAGACCTTAAAAAGTTTTAATTTTTGAGGAGTGAGGCTCCATGTTGTCCTCCTTACTTGCCAGGCAGCAAAGACAGACACCTGCAATGACTGGAACTCCTGGTGAATACAACATAGCCACTAACTTACTAGAGGACAGTAACTCTATTCCCTGAACAGGAAAAACAGCCAAGAGTAGAATTGTAGATGTTCAGGTGTATATGTATGTACACATATATGACTTCCTATGTGTTACATATATAATATATCTTATTTATGTGAATAAGACAGATACATACATTATATATCTATGATAATGTATTTATACATCAGATACATCCTTAGACACCTTTTCTAGGCATATGGAGAGCCCTCAGTTACTAGCAAGATATTTTTTACTCATGATAATTTGGATTTGACTTTAATAGGAAAGGGTACATACCAATTAAAAATAAAGATTATGTATCTTCTATGGTGTACATCTAAATTTAGTTCATGCAAACCTAGGAGAGAATTTGTAGACTACATATTACTTGTTTTCATTAGATATTGAACAATATTCGTGGCTATACTCTGAGCAGCTCTTTGGCAACAGTAATTTTACGTAGTTTACAACATAATAATTGCTACCTGAAGGACAAAATGCCACTCTACCAAGAATATAAAGTCGGGGACTCTTGTGTTGAATTAAAAAAAAAAATTTTTTTCATCCAACAGCATCTCAGTTGAAAAACAGTGACAAAACAGATCACATTGTTGTATTTAAATACGTTGCATATAGTTTGCATCTGCACTGGCCAAAGGACCGCTGTTTTTCAATATTGTAGTAACCAGCTAATAACTTATGGCATTTGAATAAAGAAAACGTTTTTGCTGTAACACTGCTACTAAGTCAAAAACAGAGAAAACTGTCCTTCAATCACCTTTCTGTAAGCTGATCAGGAAAAGCATGGAGAAAGGTGAAATACAGAATATGGAGCATAACATGCAACAAATACTTTGAAATGTGTTACCAGGAATTCACCTTTAAGAAAAAAAAAACCAATTTATGGCTTCCAAATGTTGTTTTTATTAGTATTCTGGTTTGTTATTTTCCTTGTGAGCCAAACACTTTAAAGGTAATGAAGATAATGCATAGTTGTGGCTTAGACCACAGCAGTTCCAGCACCATGTCTTATACAAAAGAGATTTATTAAAATTAGCAAGGAGAAAAAAGAAGGTTTCTAACTAATGTTGAGTGAGTGAGTAGAGGTATTTTTGCTGTTTTACCTTTTTTTTACACATGACATACTGTGTGGCAGAGTGCTTTGCCAAAGGGTGCAATAATGAAACACTGGAAAAGCTGGATTAAAAATTACTGTTAGAGGAGGGCTCCCAGAAGCAATCTCACAATACTTCCCTTCTGTTTGGGTGCACATACCAATAAGAAAACATGGTGAAAAGAGAGGACATCTTGGTCATTATCATAAGAACAATCTAAATATGTAGCAATAATACATAATAATAGTGTTACAAAAGAGCAATAATACACTTAATTTCTGAATTACCTTATTTCAGTTCAGCAACATGTAGCTTTTAACTCTGCAGCCAGGTAACTTCATTACAGGAGAGGAGAAGGAAACAGGCTGTCAAGGTGGCTAGTAAATGATCTGGACTGGATAGTATGCATTTTGAATGTGTGTCTTTATACACTGAGGAAAAATTGGCTTTATTTATGAAGAATTTTAAATTCCTCTGCCTGCTAACAAATTTGCACAACTAATTCTATTCTTACAGAGATATTTTTAGTGACACTAATTTCTTTAAGGGCATTCTATCAAGTAGTACTAGCATTACACATCCTTTGAGATTACAGTCACATGTTTCTTAATGTGAAAATATCCATATCTTTAGAGCTCTATTTATTGCACTTTACAGGGTTGGACTTGAGATGCTGTAGAATATGGGATGCAAAAAAAAGGAATTTAAGATATAAAACACATTTTTTAAACAATAAGGGAGATGAAATACAAGGGTTGCAATACTATATAGACATGACTTCTGCTGTTCCCTTATTCGAGTATTAGGAAGATCAAGACTTGGTAGAAGTGTCCAGCTTTCAGAAGTTAGTCATGAGTATGCCTGCCTTCTGTAAGACAGCAATTTTCTCTAGCTAAATTTGCTAATTATGTCCTTTTTCACAACAAATGACTAAATGCTATATACAGGAGAGAAGCATATGAAGAATGTCCATAAGTAGTTCCATTTGTTTTGATAAACAGTATAAAAACAGTTGACAAGATACTAAATAAATATTGTTTCCAGCATAGTTTACTGCTACCTACAATGTGCTGCACTGACTTCATAGAGGAATATCAACTCTTTAGATCCAATCTGTACTCTACAGAATTTCCTTCTATAAGTCAGGGTAGTGTACAATTGAATTAATCAAAGTAGATGAAAGCAAAATGATTGGATTGTGACTGTCCTGGGGCTGCTGACATCAGAAACATGAAGTTATTATCATCAGGGTCCTCAAAAAGCCATAAAACTGCAGCAGTTATAAAATTGGAAGTGGCACATGAAAGGTACAGCATTATTTGCATACAGAGAAGGGGTCTGGGAATTATCGTTGATCTATAAGTAGTAGAGAAAAGGTCTCATCCTTCACATGTGAGTGAGGTGGCTGTTATAATGGATAGTAGCTTCTGAAATGGCTTTGATGATTAGGGTTCCAGTGTCTGAATTAAAATAAAATAAAGTATGCATATTCTGATGCTAAAACAGTGAAAAAGTATCCCATCTCGGTGACAGATAAAACAGATCATTTTACAAGGGAGTGTTTTGCTGAAAGCATTTAGGCTTTGTAGTTCCCTGGAAAAGAAGAGTAATGTTAACAATTGGACAAGATGAAACTAGTTGTTTCATTCCAGATGTTGACTGCACAAGCCACTTCCAATAAATCTACTGCTTATTGGACTTAAGACAGCACTTTTTTTTAACATTATAAAAACTGTACAAAGTGTTCTGTTTGTTAAGATAGCCTTCTTGTACAAGAAACTGAAGTTTATTTTAAAGACATATTTGGGTATGTTTTCCAGTATCCAAGGAAAAGAAGTATGAATTGAGTATAACAGGTCTGTCACAGAATGGCTGTCAATACAATCTGATCTTAAAAGTATTTTTTTCAGGCCAGTGTAGAAGTGAAACCCTTGGTAAAAGGAAGAAATATGTGAGTTCTTTTGCCAGATCTTAGGGGTGATTCTTTTCACCAAAATGTAGTTGTGCAAAACTTCAGAGTCTTGGTCTAAACTAATCATTTCAGTTCACAGAGATGAGGAAAACCAAAAATCATTTCTATGTCACGAAGCAGAATACTATCCTAATTTAAGTTTGCATCAAAAATAAAGCCGGGGCTTTACCTTGGAGGTGTTTTCAGGCAAGGGTTGTTGCCCCACAGGAGCACAGTGGTCAGAGTTTGCTGGATGAGACCTAGATCTGACTTGATTCTTTTCTCTGGAAATCCCGTCAATGGATCAATCAAGCAATTGCTGGCTGCTTCCCCAACCAGCTGGTGCCAGGAGCCGTTACCTTGCACACTTCACAGGAGCTACTGGACTTCGGAAGTTAACGGAGTTCCCTTCCTTCCCTTTCCGTGACATGCCAGAAAAATGATGTCTGGCAGATATCAAGAGCCTGCTTTAAAGGAAGTAGGTTTCTGTGTTAACTGAATGCTTTTGCATTTCTGCTTATGCCCTTCGTTCCTGCTGTAGTACTACCAGAATAGCTGTCTGATACTAATTTGCTGACACTGAATTTTTTTCTCCTATCATAATACATCTGGACCTGACTTGTGACTCACCCATGTGGGAGCTGTGAGAGGTCAGCAGATTTTGTTCTAGGCTAGCAACCACTTGAGTCCAGGTAAATACTTAATATTTAGAGTGGAGGCAGCTTAGTAGAGGGCATCTCAATCTAGCATATTGAAACCCACCATTAAGGCACCCTGAGATCAGGCGAGGGAGTTACCTTGAAGAGGAAGTTCTGGGTCTCCTCTTTAGAAACTGTCTAGACAAGTGTTTCAGACTAGAAACACAATTTAAAATAGCTTAGAGTGAATCCCCCAGATCAGCATCTGTTAACTTAAGAATTCATTAACAAAAGAGGAAAAATAAATATTGTTGCGCTGCATCTCTTCTTGGCTCCACTCTTAGGACTTTTCAAATAACAATCTAACACACGCCAAAAGCGTTTAGACTGTTCAGAGACAGTGCTAGAAACATCGTGCACTAGGACAGCAGCAGAACAATGAAGGTGCAATCTCTTGCACAACATATGAGAATTGGCTTCACCTAGATTCTGACTGAATATTCCACAAATTGTCCCTCTGACAAGCAGCAGAATATATTCCAAGTTTCCATTAAATGCTGTGATCACATTATTAGCTGATTTTTTTAAAGTGGTGTGACGTGATTTTTTTTATAGTGTAATAAGCAGTATTATAATCAGATTCTCCATTTAAACAAAAAAACCAAGCTATTACCAACTGCCCAAAAACTTTAATTCCTTACATGGAAATTACAATCTAACTTTTGCTTTACAGGGTATAATGATTCTCAAATGACTCTTTTGTTTACCAAAATATGAAGGGAGATAGTGCTGCTGGTATTTTAATCTTACAGTATTTTATTTCATTAACTTGCTATAAGGACATCACATAAATGTTGTCTATCATCTAGAATGTTACTTAATCTAGGACTTCTACAATAGATAAAAATCTGATTCAGTAGACAACACTATACCAGCAAAGAATTGCTATTAATGAGATTCAATCACCTGCTTAAAGTTAAGATATTTTTGTGGAATATTGATGGAATAAGGTATTCCTTTAGAGGTGGTGGCATATTTGACTGATTTACTTAACACAGATATGATGTCTGCCATCCACCTCAGACTTGTTCTTTAAATACTACTCTGTTTGACCTTGTGCTTGCAGCTTGGTCAAATAGCAGTTAGGATAAAGTTTTAGATGCCAGAGGTTCTGTGTCTTTTATGAGTTCATGATGTATGCTCACTCCAAAATGTGTAAAGAGAGCTGGGAATCTCTACTGTACCTCGCAGCTATGGGCATTTCAGCATAATTCCATGACATATTTGACTTGGTGATGAGCCAATATAACCCTTACAGCTTGTTCCCAATCCAGCGCATGGTTTTGCAATGGTCTAACTTTTTGTTCAACCACACTCTAAATGAGGTCAATTAAATTAATAAAAAGAGCGTTTCAAAATGGCAGAAGTGAGTGTAAATCACAGAATCACAGAATGTTA
>NW_010141744.1:0-504 GCF_000699245.1 Pterocles gutturalis
AGGCATCGCTGTGCCTCAGTTTCCCATGCCGGCATGTGGAGTTGCTGGGCATGTTGGGCACGGGACCCTGATGAGTTGGAGTTTCCCGAGGCATCGCTGTGCCTCAGTTTCCCATGCCGGCATGTGGAGTTGCTGGGCATGTTGGGCACGGGACCCTGATGAGTTGGAGTTTCCCGAGGCATCGCTGTGCCTCAGTTTCCCATGCCGGCATGTGGAGTTGCTGGGCATGTTGGGCACGGGACCCTGATGAGTTGGAGTTTCCCGAGGCATCGCTGTGCCTCAGTTTCCCATGCCGGCATGTGGAGTTGCTGGGCATGTTGGGCACGGGACCCTGATGAGTTGGAGTTTCCCGAGGCATCGCTGTGCCTCAGTGTCACATGCCGGCATGTTGAGATGCTGTGGGCCGTTGCCAGGGATCCCGGGGATCTTGGGCTCCTCGAGGTATCGCTGTGCCTCAGTTTCCCATGTTGGCACATGGAGATGCTGGGCACGGTGGGCACAGGA
>NW_010141745.1:0-3231 GCF_000699245.1 Pterocles gutturalis
CCTGCAATGAGCAGCGACATCTTCAACTACACCAGGTTGACCAGAGTTCAAAGTGTCAGCGTTGTGTCAGCACTGCCTAATGAATGAAGGATTTTCAAGCACCTCATCCCCATGCAGTGGAGGTGCAATGCTGATGTAGTTGCAAGGGAGAGAAGTCTCACTCTCAAATTGCTGAGTGCTGCACTTCCTCCTTGGCCTGTTGCCTCTCTTGTAATGTCCTTATGTGCCAGGACAGATGCTGTCACTGCAGACTTGGTTTTTATGGGTCATCACCCTGTGTTCTTTCCTCTAGCAGAAGTGCGCCAGTCTGGTTGGCTATTTAAACCAGTGTTGATAGACAGCCAGGTTTCTCCCACACAAGTTTATTGTGGCATGTCCCCACTTTCTAGTTTAAAATGTACAAAAAATGTATAGAAATACATATATCTTGACACAATCATTTAGACAAAAAAATCTTAATATTTAACAAATATATAACAATTGGAAATGCAACAGGTTTAGGAAGATTTTTGTCTTGTTAGTGTCTAAGTGATTAAATGTATCTTTGAGTAATACATTTCCATTATTACTTTGTCACAGTTTGACCTCACTCCAGCCAAACACCACGCAGCCGCTCACTCACCCTCCCCCCTCCCAGGGATGGGGGAGAGAATTAAAGGGGTGAAGGGAAAAGAGACTTGTGGGTTGAGATAAGAACAATTTAATAACTAAATTACAACAAAACTGAAAATAATCATGATAATAATAATAGTGATATATACAAATATACAAATGAGTGATACAGAGTGATACCGCTCACCACCTGATGACCAAGGCTCAGCCCATTCCTGGATAACAATCCCAGAGCAGGGAGAGTCCCGAAACTGCAATCCCAGAAAACAGATCAGAGCCCAAGGGTCTGAGAGACCAAAAGCCAATTGAGAGAGCAAGATGACCCTGAGAGAGAGACAACTTCTGGACAGAGCCTCATCTATATACTGGGCATGATGTGCATGATATGGAATAAAGCATTGGCCAATTTAGGTCTTGATCCTAAACCTAAGGCCAAATCCTAGGCTAGTAACTGGGGCTGTGCGCCTTCCCAGCTTCTCCTGCCCCTGCAGACACTGGCACAGCAGAGAAGATGAAAAGTCCTTGACTGTCCTGGCAGCAACTATAAACATCAGTGTGTGATCAGCCTTCTTCTCAGCACAAACCCAAAACACAGCCTCTTACTAGCTACTGTGAAGAAAGTTAACTCCATCCCAGCTGAAACCCGTACATAGTTTGAGAGATCAATTAATTCTTTCAGTCGCTAGCTAAAATAAAAGTGGTATTGTTATTTACTAAGTAACTGTGACTCTGTGTTCTTTGCTTAGGGAATATTGATTTGAGAGTTTGAGGATCTGGAAATGAAAAAATTACAAAAGAAAACAATGCATTGAGAAATATTTATGATTGGCTTTTCTTTAGTTAACACAAAAATACATATAAATACAAAAAATAACATTGCTAACTTAGTATCTGTACCGTGTACCATTCTGTGCATGTTGCCTTGTTGGATGTATTCAAATATAGGTATAATGACCATTGATGGAAAAATTGCAGAGATGTCTTTTTGCATTTGGACTAGAACTAAGTTTATATGCTCAGGTGAATGTGAGGTAAAACAAGCTGTTTCATAAGAAAAAAATTATCTAGAAAGAGCTAAAAATATATAGTATAGACTAACAAAAGCAATAGGCCAAATTGGAATAGCTGTTGCCCTTGGAGGCTGTTATCTCAAGTTGCAAACTTGTTAGGTCATGTCAGTTTGCTTGGTGGACTTTAGGAACTACCATGACTGGAGTCAAGCAAAATAATTGCCATCACTAATAATTACTACTTTATTATTAACCAAAGGAAAGGATAATTCAGGAGGAACAGCAGTGTGAGGAACAGGTAGTTCCTTCTTTTCTGTATCACTCTGTAGAAAGTTTAAGTTGATGATGACATCTTTGAGAGTGACGCTTTTCTTGGAGGGGCCTAACAAGTCTTGGTCTCACTGGGAGACAGAAGGATAAAAGCTGTAAAGCTGAGGGTGGGACAGAAATCCAACTATTGGTTACTCTAAAGGCCACTTCTAATCTCTTTGTTCCCTTAATAAAAAGAAGAGTGTCATTTGGAAGCATCACAAATACCTGAAACAATGTGTAGAAGGACTGATAAATTATTCTGTGGAAAGATAGATCCTGTTCACTTTATTACACACAAACTATGTAGTTTATTAGCTGTATACTGCTTATTAACTGTATAAGTTACCCATGACACTGCTAAGTGAGAAAGATATTGAGGATCAACTTTTTGGTAAACTTCATTCATTTAAACCACATCAGTTTTTATATTTTCAAAGTTGAAAACCTGTTTCAAATAAATCCAAATAATATTGCTCATGCAAATCTTTCATCTCACTAAATTAATGAAGGGTTTCTGACTTTTAAGTAGCTATTCAAGAATGCATTATCTTGTTTTCGTAATCTTTTTTCTCTTAAAAGTGTAGGTGCCATGTGAGATTTATTTTTTAGTTGCATAAGACAAAGGCTTGTGTATGAGAGCCAGCCAAATTAACTTCCCAATCAATATAAATATTCTAACATAAATAGCTACTCTTCTTAGTAATCAATGTAGCAATTTGTTATACTGTACATAATATGCATTCAGACAATAAGGGTACCAAAAAATCACTATCTGCAACGTGTTAAGATACACAACATTTGCATCTGTACTGTCTCAAACATTTAAATAAACAAGATTTTAATCCAAGAAAGAGAAGACAAAACATACAGAGGTAACGAACAACCTTGGTATAAAATTTTGAACGGTCAAGGCTTGTTTTGAGATGGAAATATTCCAAATATTCCCAGCAGAAAATGCTTCCAGTAAGAAAAACTTCAGAATTTTTTGAATATATTTAAATGGAAAATTGGTGTCATGGCCCTTACGGCACTAATGGGTCTGACTGTCCCTGCCCACCTCCCTGGGGCACCCCCCACCTGGTCCAGGACCACATGTCAGCCCCTCTCCAGCGATGCTGCAGCAGCAGAGCTGCTCTCCAGCCCCACACAGCCCTGCCCTGCCTGCTGTCAGCCCCATGGAGACGGGCCCACTCGTGGGCCCACATCCCTGCCTGGCCTCAGCCCAGCCCCAGGGAGACGCCTGATGCCTGGGGCTCCCCCAATGTCCCTGGCTGCCCTGCTCCTGGCTGGGGCGGTG
>NW_010141746.1:0-870 GCF_000699245.1 Pterocles gutturalis
CAGTGCCGCGGAACCGATCTCTGTGCTGGAGTAAATTCCCACCCTGGGCCACCCCAGAGCCTGTCCCGTCATCCTGGGCAGAGGGAGCAGCCGGACGGGGAGGGAGAGTGCTGGGAGTGGGGACGCCGGGCTGGGCGGGGGGCTCCGGGGGAAGCAGCTTGGCAGGAGGGAAAGGGGCTAAAGCACGGCAAGAGGGCTGAGCAGCAGCACTTGGAGCACAAATTCCTAACAGAAGAAATTCCTGTTTTGCATCCAACCCTAGTGAAGCCAGTGAAGACGATTTTATGAGTTATTTATTTATTTTTGTCTTTGATGAACAGAAGGTTAATATAAGAACAACTCCTTGGCAAACCTTTAAGGGTAACTCAAGCGACACTGATGTGAATCAATGTTCCCTTTGTGAACGCATTACTTGGCAGAAACTGGCTTTTTGTAACCCCCTTAAACCTAGCTGGCAAAACAAAAAGAGAAAAAAAAAACGTCCTTCAAACAAAAGGATGAGGAAAAAGAGAGAGTCGACTGCACTTTATTCTCTTTCATAGAAGCAAATGGATTTGGTGCTTTTTATACATTAATCAATCAATATCACTGACTGTACATCAGCGGCGCAGCCAAGTTATGAATGACCTTTCTGGCAAAGAGGACACTTTTAATGCTCATAAGACTGCTCATAGCTTAGCAACTTTCCGAATTTATGCCTGCATGATTACCCCTTGGAGGCAGGCGCCCGTTAGCGCTGCACTAGATATGACAAGGTTAGTCCTTGCCAATTTGTGCAGAAGAAAGGGAACTGTTGACTGTGGGTGAGCTTTGCTGATGCTGTTGGCCGCTGCCTCCCAGACAGTGGGGGACGGGCTCGCCCGACGCCAG
>NW_010141747.1:0-1784 GCF_000699245.1 Pterocles gutturalis
CTTTTCAGCATCCTCGGGGGGAAAACATGATCTCACAGACACAGCCAGGGCTCTGGGAATAGCAGCTCGCTGTGGGAGCGGTTGTTTTCTGGGGAGAGCGGTTGGATGTTTCGGAGGGGTTGGGTTTTTTTTTTGCTTTTTGTAGCAAAGATGCTCTTATGCGGCTCCTCCGCTTCCATGAAAGAGGAAAACGCACTGAGAAACGCGTTCACCAAAGCATCCCCCTCCCAACCTCCGCTCCCCACTTGCCTGGGTCACACTGAGCTTTTTGGGGGACAGGGGGGCTCATCCTGCCCTGCATCGGACACATACAAAAAGTCCCTTTTCCCCAACACAGCACTACCCTGGGATACACGTTGGGGTCTCATCGGGTTTGCTCAGCTCCGATCCCTGAGCAGCAGCTCGCTGTTACCTTCACTGTGATTTCAAATAGTACCACGAAGCATTCCTGTAATTGTGTCCAATTAAGCCGTAAGTGCCAATAACTGCTTTAAATCCCCTCTGATATATTTTTTTTCCCTCTGAATTTATTTTCCGTGTGCATTTTGATCTGTTGTATATTTTTACCCAATAGATGGAGCCGTTACAGCCTGCTTCTCTCCAGCCTCTTGCCCAGAGTTTCTTTTTTTACTGTAGCAAAGCTGTAAAACGTGCAGCAAACCCCAAAATCCCACTCCTGGCCCTGGGGCCACAAGGAAAAAATGTGTCTGAGGAGCCCCCAAGCTTGTGCCCCATGCCGGAGTCGGTGGCATCAGGGATTTGCACAAATACATCAATGTGGGCTCAGCTTTACTCCCTCAAATAACTTTTTTTTTTTTTTTTTTTTTTTGCAGTGCCTCTGCTCCCTGTGTACTCGTGTCTGTGCTCTGCAGGACTTCTACCATTTGCTAGCATTGCTCATCGCCGTCAAATCCTTTTCAAACCCAGAAAGATGGCCGTGACCTTTCTCAGACCCAACGGGAAGAGGCCAGACGTTGGTCCATTTGTTATAACGTGATCTCTAGGAGCTCCCATGGAGCCTCTCAGCCTGGTTTCAAAGCAGATCTCGGCTTTTTTCCTGCCGCCTGTTGACATCAGTGGGAGTTCTTCCCCTTGTCTCACTCGCAGAATAATAAACATCCAAACCACTTTGCCGCGAGGTGGGCTGAGATTGTTATACCCGTGATATATAGACACAAACCCAGGGAAATAAAAGGTGCCTGGCTATAAAAATCCCCAAATATTCCCTCCCCCACCAGCCTCATCGCTACCTTGCAGCAAAGACGGTCGTGGACGGTGCCAGGCTCTGTCCAGGGTTGTGCCTGGCTGGAGAAACACAGGCAGCCCCGAACTTTGTCCACTTGATTATTTTCAACCTCTTTCTTGAATACATTTTTTTTTTTTTTTTTTTTTTTTTTTTTTTTTTTTTGGGGGGGGGGGCGGTGGAGGTAGCTTGGCAAAGAGGGATTGTAAAGGACGGAATAGCAGGTTTGGGTGGAAAGCTGCTTTTTTTCCCTTAAACGTGCCCTCTCCAAATTATCTGCTCAAATCTCCCCACCTATCATAGAGAAGTAACTTTTCTTAATTCAAAAAAAAAAAAAAAAAGCTGACGGTAAATAAGAGGTAGACCAGCTTCATCCTGAGCTGAAATTCAAAAGCTTCCCCATGAAAACTTGATGAAGACAAATCCTGACTGTAAAACTCAAACCTGCATCAGCTGGTGGGACATCTCGCCCTGCCTGGACACCCACCCTTTGGAAAACTTCTCCATTTTTCCCGTTATTGGAGAGCAGCTCCCGTCAGCC
>NW_010141747.1:1988-2266 GCF_000699245.1 Pterocles gutturalis
AGAGTGTGGATGGAAAGAAAGCTCTATGGGAGAAATCCAGGGAATCATTTCGGGTGAATCCTGCCGTTCTCCCCCCAAAGACATAACCTGCGTGCTCCTGAAAGGCAGAGAAAAGACAAATATTCTCAAGTTTTTCTAAACCCAAAGCATTGCCTTCATTTTCACTTCAAACATTGACTCAGGTTAAGACAAAAAAGATTCAATAAAAGCTTTAAAAAAAAGTAAATCGTAACACTTGCTTCCAGCTAGACCCTATTATTATTATTATTATTATTATT
>NW_010141748.1:0-13739 GCF_000699245.1 Pterocles gutturalis
TTCGGCTCCATGGGGAGTGAGGATCCGCGCTGGGCACCGCCGTGCCAGCAGCGAAACGAGTCGGCCCGGTGCGGACATGGATGGGACTGTGTGGTTTTAGTCGTAGGCTAGAGAGTCTGGTCGCCATAATTGCTTCAGTGACCTGAGGAGAAAATACATAAAAGTCTGCTTAGCTGTGAGCGCCAGGCGAGGGACAAAAGTACCCAGGCTAAATCTGCTTTGGTTGGCTGTCAGCAAGCGGAGTCAGGCTGGCAGGGTGGCACGGCATTGTGCGTTAGCAGCCTGCTTCACTGTGTGTGCCAAACGGGGTAAAGCTGTGCCCGACCCACGCTGCGTCAGTGGGCATCGTGCGGCAATGAAGTCACACAGTTCATTTTGATGCAAGTACCAACCGGGAGTAAGTGGCTTTGCTGTTCCCCAGTCATCCTAAATTAATAAGTATATTGCCACTTGTATCCTGTGGAAACGTATATCAAGTTTTTCTACCTTTTTTTTCTAACTGCTGAGCTAGTGCTACTGACTGCTGTCTCAATGAAGTGCTCGATTCTTAAGGCTGCTCGTCTTCCAAAACTGCTTACCAAAGCAGAATTAATATGGACAACTCGTATAGTTCAAGTGAAGCATATTTTCACAACACTCTATGAAATGAAGTTTTTAGAGGCAAGAACTTTCAGCTCCAGAGAGGGTTAAATTTTCTCCTATTCCAAATTGGAATAATTTATTTAAAACAACTGGATTTGCAAACATCTATGTCTGGTGAGTATATCTTCTGAACTCCTGCTGACAGGCACTGCAAAAAGATTGCGTTTGCAGTCAAGCTTTGTCAGGCTGCAATCCTGTTATGTATCATAGACTGAACAGGTCAGTAGTTTGCTGGGATAGCTGCCAGGAGAACTTCAATTGCTGCAGGAATCAGTGTTGATTGTTTACTCTTTTGTAGTCTTCCATGTGAGTCAGCAAATTTTCATACTATACCTTAAGAAAAATTAGAAGAACTGTCTGTTGTTTAGATGGCTTCTGATCATTGAATAACCCCCATGCATTTCAAAGAGTATGGGTGTTACCATTCAGAAAAACCATAAGTGAAACTGTCAAAGAAAATTGTATGATGTGCAAGAGAAGGGCTTGCATTTTTCTTCAGAGGTGGAAATATGAAGATGATAGTAATGAACTTCCACAAACAGGTCTTGTCTTTGAGTGTATTTGTCAGAATTTTCTAATATCACTTACAATAATGTAATGTGCATCTGAGAACAAGAGTAGGTTTTTTATTTCTGTATTTTACATATCCTTCTTGTTTGGCCATAAAATATTAATTTTGTATTTGAAGCTTTCCAGTAATATTTTTCAAGTTTGCATTTAAAATTATTAATGCATGAACCAGATATTTCACATTTGTAATGAATTTAGCCAATTTATTTTTGTTGATTGATCTTCAGCACTGAAGTGTACATCTTGGTCCCAAACCTACATATGTCTGCTGAAAGTCACGTTATTATTTTTTACATTAGTCTTCCATTTTGGAACACAGTAGCTACAATAGCTAATTTTTGCAATGCTGACATCCCCCTTTTTCTCTGTAAATTATAGCTGTAGTTTTCAAATAGCTCTATCTGGGTCAGTGTAGCAGAGACACAAAAACGGACAGAATGCTAACTCTATACAAATACATTTGTGATTTTTTATCAGTCACTGATCTCACAAGTAATAGCAGTTTAAGGGATCTGATACATTTTTCATCAGCTGGAGGTCTCATGAGATATATGGTGGGAGGACAAGCTTTAGAAAGCCTGCTGGTTCTAGATGTTTACAGATGTTTTCTTCTAGCCTCAGCTTCCTGGTCTCTAAGAATGTGGAGAAGTTATACTGTGAGGTAGACCCTTTCAGTATCTAAGACCAGGAAAACAACTTAACAGGGGATTTTATGCACCCATCCTATGCACTGGGTTTAGGATGAACACGACTTGGTTAAGACATGAAAACCAACTTTAACAGTGATTGTGTACCCACATAAACAGAATCAGTGTATTACTGAAAAGTTATTTTGAGATATGTAAAGGAATGATGAACAGGTCTCTGCTGCAAATGGGCAGGAATCCAGACTAAACACAAGAAGATGAAATATGATTCAGAAGAGCCTCTACTTTTGTCTTTTGGAGAGCATTTGACTTCCTTGCTGCTTGAATCAGAAGAAGGGTAGGTAGCAAAGGCAAGTGGGCCCTCACCTTCCTTTACCACCTCATTGTGCTGCTGGACAACAGCAATTTGAGCTGGATCATGAACCCAAGATCTATGGTGGAGAGGGTAGTTCTGTCCTCAAGTAACTGCCACTGCTGCACTGTCCTCTCTAGCTGTACGAGACGCTGGGAAAAGGCAGCTGGCCTACCTTTCTCCGTTAAGGCTCAATTTTTTATTTTATTTTTTTCTCATATTTTGGGAAAATTAAAAGTCCAACTTAGAGACTTACTGGAATTGAAATAATCAGGAAGATCTCATCCTATAATATAAAGATATAACTTTCCTAGTATCATTTAATAATCTGTGCTTTTCCCTTAGAAAATTTGCTGCATTGCTAGTATAGGTTTCTTTCAGTCCTTTTCCCTGCTTTCCTATTCTGCTAGATGGACATATTTGTTTTCTGTTGTGTCAATAAGGTGATGGTGAATGATGGGTCCTTTCTGAGATAAGAACACTTTTGCAATCTGGCAACCTTTGGCACAAAACACATACACTAGTGAATGGTCGAGCACTTAAGAGTGATTCACTACTAAGCATTATAGAAAATAGGTTTACCAGTTGAAAAATTCCAAGGCAAGTTCTCCTTCCTCGATGTGGTCTGTGTATGGTACTCTCATTTTTTTTCTATTATGTGGTTAAGAAGAGAGGAGATAATGGGAGCTTGTTGTAATGCACCAAAACCTGCACTAGTTTAATGGTTTTAAGAGAGAGTATGAAAAGTGTCAAGAAATCAGCCAAAAGGAACTATTTTCACATATGTTGTATGCCAGGCTATGCTCTACCCTCAGTTTGTGCACCTGTCTCCCATTAAGTTTTATGGAAGTTTTGTGTATTCATCAAAGGGAAAATATGTTTGAATATTTGTTCAGATGATAACAGAGTTCCTTTTGTATGTATTATGTTAGCGTTATTTGCCAAAAAAGAAAATAGGATAAATAAGGAGAGAGAAAGCATTCACTTTTTTCAGGGGCTTTTTTAAACTTTTCATTAAGAGTTCAGTTATTTTTCTGTATGTAAGTAAAAGGGATATCTTATACAATCCTAAAGTATATTTTAGACTAGAATTAATATGAACAAATGCACACTAAAATACTAAGTTTTACTAAAAATGAATGTACCTTTCATATAGTGATATAAAATTATTTAATTCTGGAAATGTTAAATAGTTACCCATATTAAGTACTTCATAATTATTTACAAATTAAATAAGAGAGTTAAAAAGACTCAGTGACAAGACCACAGGGATTAGAATTCAGGATTCTTCAGTTCCATTCTTCTATTCTTACTGCAAAGTAATATTTATTCTTCTGTAACTGTTAACTGTAACAGTTAAATTCTCATCTTTTCACATGCTTTTGAGAATTAGAGTCACTGACTCACAGCATCTGTCAGTTCTATTCAATAAAGACTGGTGCCAAGTAGTCATTTTACCGAGTTTGTTCCTTTTTTGGGTCTTCAATATGAAACTTGCGAATGTGTTGGAAGAAGGTCCGAAAAATTACATGGAATTAAACTACAGAGCAAACACATAAACACCAGTTTTTATAGAAAAATGTTCTCAAAATATCTCCTACTTTTCAACTTAAATAAATCTTTACTTTTAATGTAAGTTGCAAGGCAGTAGGTAGTTGGAAATGTATTTATTACTAGTAGAACCCAAGCTCCTAGTCCATATTTATAAAACACCTGAGCTGAAAGGAGATGGTGTAGTGAATCTCCTGTAACAATTACTGCTGCCGTCTGGTTTTTAGTAAGTACCCTGCTGGAACATATCACAACTGGCAGAGCAAATAGAGTGACAAGGGATAAGATAACAGGGATGTGTTCCATGTCCCAAACAAATCTGTAGAGACTTGGTCCAAACTAGAAGTAGCCCTTCTCTGGCTGAATATTCACCGGAGTGTGACAAAACTTCAACCTCCTTGTTTACAGAGGTAATGTGCTAACAGTGGTATTTAAACCTTATATCATTTGGAATGTTTGTAAGGGGATTTTGTGTGGATCTTGCAACAGTTTTTATGCGAGAAAACTTCTATTTTGAAGACCTGGTTGGCTGTGAACTAAGACTGTTGCTGCTAAACTTTATTTGAATTTGATTAAGATTTTTGTTGCATTTCAAAAAATGTTGATATCAGTCACTGAGTATCTGCAAAATTTGTGTGCATTCCTATGAAAAAAAGTATTAAATTCAAACCACATATAATGTTAGTAAATGTGATTTGGATAGCTAAACCCATCTACTTGCCACTTCAGTGCTAATGTTAGTTTAATTTTGTATACTCCAGACAAACAGGGTTTAGTTTGTTTTTTTTAATAGATTGGTTTTCTAGACAAATACATCATATTGCCTTAACCAGTTTGCTGGGTTTTTAAAAATCAGGATAAATTTGATCTTTCTACTTTGCTTGAATAAAATTTGACCACATTAATATAATGTTATTTAATCTATCTGATAAGTGTTTTGGATTATGTTTTATTGTGAAATAGGCTGATCTGTGTGAGTAGTTTTTTTTTTTTTTTTAAAAAAAAACCCACACATTTTGAACAAAAGTCACCTGTTCAGGTTTGAATTGTACATCATTCAAGGCCCTTGATTACATTAGCACATCTGTGTTAAGACAGAAAAAGATAAAAAACTGCAAAAGGCCTTCTGTAAGGCTTGCAGTTGGAATAAATATGTGTGAACTTGTATAGAGTTAAGTAAGCGTACACATGATTTTAAGACTCAAGAAAGCCATAAGACAATGAAATGCACACATTATGTAATGTTAGAAATATTAGAAGTATACAATTTCCTGCAAATAAGGTATGTTTTGCTGGTACGTATGTGTGTAAGTGGATACTCTGCTGCTGACAGATTTTTATCCAATAAATACTTTTAACCATAGGCGTCATCACCACAGGTCTTGATGGCTCCCTGTTCAGTTTTCTGTGGAGTCAAATCTCTCATTTCTGTCAAAAAAGTTTATAAGATATGAGCTTGTCTCAGGGAAAGCAGCTTGTGTTTTTGTTTTGTTAAATTTGCTACTGGAATCTCTTCTATCTGTATTTTTAACAGGAGATTAGACAGCTATTGTATGTTAAAGTAAACTGTTTCTGCTAAAGTAGGTTGGACTAGATCTTTGTATGTCCTTTCTAAGTCTGGGTTCCTATGTTGCTGTGAGTACAGGAAGAACAAAAACCTGATGTAATTCTTTTCATGCAACACCTTCTTGAGAAACTGCAATCTGCAATCTTACGCAGTTTTTGTAGTTTACAATAAAGCTCTGCTTCTCTGCAAAAAATAGACAATTTAAAAAAATTAAATTCTTCAACTACATTACACTTGCAGAAAAATAATTTTTATAAACTTTAAATTTCGTTTCATTATAATAAAATATTAAATATATGTTTATAGCTGGGGAATTCAATTTATTTTACAGGAAATAGAATTATGTTTAGATATTCTTCCTGAAAAAAATCTACATGTATGATTTGGCAGTTTTTCTTCTGCAATACATATACAAAGCAGGGTCTAACCTGTTAAATCTATTTTTTTTATAGCAAGAAATAACATTATTTTTGTTAGTATTGTGTATGTTGGTAATGCTAGCAAGCTCCAACACATATTTACAGATATGTATGTAGGAGCAAAATGAACTTACAGCTGTTTTTAAAGTCAGTGGAAGTATGTGATATTTAACCAATACGCATTAATCAGGAAAATTATTTTTCATTTCTCTATAAAGTATTATATCTCTTCTTGCTATTCATAGCCCTAAAGGTGTCTGCAGTTCAGGAGTGAGGAAGAAATCCATTATAGATGCTTGCTTAATTAATTGTGTATGTCTGTAGGCAGTTACTGAACAACTGTTGTGATACATTTACAACAGCCATTTAGAGTTCAATATGAAGTAGAAAATACAAATCCATTAGATCTTATAATTTTATGTTTATAATTTTAATGTTTACTGATAAATCAAGCATTTTGTAAAATTGCCTAGCGCATAGAACAATTCAACTTAAAAGGGCCCATTTTTCCAGCTCTTGTCCTTGTCTGGAATTGTGTGAGCAAGTGGCTTAAGTCATGTCTTTTTCACCTTCATATCAAAGGAGGAAAAATAGAGTTTTGCCACCAGTAGTTTTTGCCACTGATTCCTAGGTTACAGACATATCTTCGTTTTCTTTTAGTTTGTTAATGTGTCAAGTTAACCATATTTATTTCAATAACAATATTTGTGACAGCTAAAGGTATGTAAATTGATATGTGAAAGGAACCTTTTTGAATGAAAGGCACTATATATAATTTTGATTGTTATTAAAGCCGTATTCTTTACTAACAAAGAAATCAACAACTGAATCATACCTGCATAATTTCTGAGCTTTTCCTCCTGTCCCATTTTATAAGCTGACAAGTTACCCTCATGACACAGGTATAAAGTAAGGGTGACAGATATTATCCAGAGTTTTTCAGGAGTTAACTCAAAATCAGAGTTATCGAAATTCAAGTGACAGTTAAAAATTGCCCTTCCAACTCCTAGTTCCATGATTAACTCATAAGAACTAGTTTTCTTAAATATCAAATAATATTTAGAAGTAAACATTTTAAATTACTGCAAATTCTAAATTTGTAAAGTTAAGTTACCTCTGTAGGATGGAAGTTTCTATGGGTCATTGTTTGAACTTCTGAAATGTACTAAAGGGAATTTAATATTTATTTCCATTGAGAAGGCAAATTACTTTTCATAGAAAAGGATCAAAAGCATCAGGGTGGATATGGTATGTTAATAGTAGGAGGTGGGACAGTGAGGGGAGAAGAACTGATGGGACACCTGCGGTTTAAGGGATTCAGCACTTTTCATTTATGCTGGAAAAAAATGTAAATGATGTCACCCTTGCCTCCTAGTGCAAAGTTACCAGACAGATATCACAAAGTGGTATCTCTGACGTTAAAATGACTGGAACGTTATTTCCTTCTATATCTTTTTATTTTGGAAATCTTACATTATCTTCTTGTCAATGAAACAAAAAGCCACTTGTAATGGTGTAAGAAACAAAGATCTGTCTGTAGTCTCACTGCTGGCTTACTGCCGTTCTATCGCAAAGCTAATTGAAATCCAAGATGTTTGTATCAAAGCTGTAATGAGACACTGACAGATACCTTTCTGCCCCACTGGAAATGTAATCTTTCTATTGAACATTTTGTCCTGGTAAATTCCATCTGCAATAGGAATAGGCATTTTGCATTTGAATCAAGGTCATTACTTCGGATCAGATGATATGGTATACACTCCACTTGCCTTTAGATGAAATTGATCCTTTACTATGTTGGATATAAGACTATGAAATTTTACACCTAATTATCTTACTGTTTCATCTAGATGAATTTGTAATGATAACACTACTGCCACTTTTTGATCTTTGCATATAGCAGTGTGACAGTTCTCTTAAAAGCCAGTTATTCCCTAGATAGTAATACATTATAAATATTCAGTTGCATTTCTTTACTAAATAAACCAGAATAAGATCACAGTGTTTCATTTATTGATAATGTATTTGATCATTTCATAGAACTGAATATTTTATAACATTTTCCTCACTTGCTGCAGTAAAGCAATAGTTCTATGTATAATTACTCAAACTCGTTTGAGTAAACATGTTTACTTCTAAATACCTAGAAACTAAACTAGGTATTCAGCATTTTGGTTGTTTTACCCATAAATAATCCCATTGACTTGAAGAGAGGCACCATAGAACTGAATGGCAGTTGCGATGTGTTCACTTATCTTCAGTGTTAAAACCTTCATTACCTTTCTTTGTAAATGTGGCTTGTTATTTTCTTATAATATAATGTAAATTATACTGAGTGTATGTACAAAAACAGTATTTTTTTCCTCTTTTGTTTTAACGTGAATGTATGTTCTTAGCATTTTAACTCCACATCAAGTGTGTAGATTATTTCTGCAAAAAATTGGAAAATAGCTATGGAAGGGATAATGTAAAAGGCATAAATAGCAGCTAGTTTCTGCAGGTATGAAGCTGTTCTTATTTAAATCGATGGAAATTTCACTGCTGAGTGCAGAGAATGCAGGATCAAGTCCTCAACTCTTTCTGAAAATCAATTAGATGCGTTCTTAATAGGCTTTCATGCCTTTGAAAATCTGTCTCTAAATTGTTGTTGGAAACCAAGCAATTAGATGTTGAAATTCATTTTTTTAAAATAAATTCCATGATATTGTGTAAAATGAAAGGAAATGCTTTAATTTGCTTGCTTTTTGTTTATCCAAAAAGATTAAGATATGTCTGGGATTATCAAATCACTTTAGTTTTTTTGCTGAAACGTCGTTCTCAACAGAATGCTGACATGACTCTTCATGTATTTAAATTTTTTGTGCACTGTGAAGAATAGTGCTGGTACTAGGAAGCTGAGAGATGAGAAATTGCTATTTTAGGCATTGGACTGAAATACATTTTAAATAGACTTTTTATATAGTATAGTATAGTATAGTATAGCAATTGAAAATTCTGATTCAGTATCTGCTAAGAAAATGTTGGAAATGCTGTTAGAAGTTTCTTAACCAATAATGAATTTGTCAGTTCAGTAATAGCAAATAACCCAAAGAATAATCATTAAGCACGACTAAGCAATTTTTACTGTGAAAACGGTGGCTTTTTCTGATTTGGATTTATTTTGAATCTTCCATTGTTCACAGGAGAGAGATTCAGTGGTGGCTGAAGAGTACATGACACGAGGTTGCAGGCAATACGGCATAAGGTTTGCATAAAGCTGATTTTTCCATATCTCCCATCTTCATCTGCTGTCTTTCAGGCTCAATAATCTGTTTCCTTAAGCTGCATTATTGTTAAATGTTATATTGACCATGAGATCATATAATGTTGTGTTATATATTATGCTGCACTGTGCTGTATTTACCTAGATAATGGCATATCCTTTTGAAATCTTAGCTAGTTGTATAGCTTTTATAGATTTAAAATTACATTAACATCTATTTTATGTAGTTAAAATACATTTTAATTGAGATATTATAATACAATATTTCTATAAATTACAATTCTGTAATGTAGGTAATATATCAATACATGCATATAGTAGGTATACTAATTTATGCATAATTAATATAACAAAGATATTGAGGTTATTATTAGTGTTATTTAATAAATTCAGGTGGTGAGTCAAGTCAAAAGATGCTCTAAATACCTTATGACTATAACAGAACCAGAGAGGAGACAAGCGTCAGGAGGAATTAAACAAAAATTTTTTTTTGAAAGCTGTGTTTGAGGCATTATTGTATATTTATTATTTATAATTAAGAGGGAAAAATAATAAATTTGAATGGAAATAAGGGACTATTGTAATTAATAAATATTTAATAAAACCAACAATATTTAATAAAAACAACAAAACTACTGAATGCACTCTCTTCAAACTAAAAATTGTAAAAATGTGACTGTTAGTCTGAGAACAAGCATGAGAGCATTGGCCTGAGGTGATTATTTTGGGAAGTTATTTCAAGCTAATGAAAATAAGGCCGTAGAATAAAAGTGCCATTTCAACCATATAAGTGTAATAAAATCAGCTAACGCAGGCGTGCATTCTGACAAGAATAAATAAGCGTGGCAAAGCCTGATATGGCCTGATATGGCCACGGAATACAGAAGTGTATCCACGTGAGTAAACAGCAAATGAAGGATTATCCCTACTTGTGAAGAATCCATTCCAGCAAGAAATTGAACCATGAACTACTGCACCTGAAATTTGTAGGACTCCTTAGAGAGCTAAAAAGGAATCTTCAGATTCTGTCATTAGTACACCAAAGATCTCTGCATTGTACTTTAGTGCACAAAAGTGTATGTTCCCCAGATTTCTCTTTTTAAAGGACTTCTTTGAGAATACTAATCAGACCTTGGTGTTCAGAGTTTTTAAAAGTACAGCTAGGTTCTCTTTGCTGTTCCTTGGCATTTGAATGCAAAAAAAGAAATTCTGATTTTTTAAATGTTCTAAAATAAGAACAAAAATATTGTGATATTCTGAAATGGCTTGGAAGGAAAATAGAAGGTTCTAAAATGCTACCAAATGTGCAAGCTTGCAACAACAGGAAAAGAGGAAGGATAAGCATTTAAGGAGAAATACTTTATTCCATATTTAGCTTGAAGTAGAAAGAGACTATCCAAAGCAAATAACAGAAGGACAACCAGATCTGTGAAAGTAGGTGACAGGAGACTGGGGAAGTGTGGAGGAAGAAATTTCTGAGGCTGCAGAATAAAGGTGTTAGGGATAAAACAGAAATGATTTTGTACTGAAGGACCTGCCAAATTGATGGTGCTAGAATATATTGATGCAGGAATATCCTACATAATATTGTATGTCTAAGTCAGCTTCCAGAACACCATGCTAGACCACTCCAGAACAAAGAAATTATCCACAGATAAAGAGCTGAAGAGATAAAAGATTTTTATGTCTTTGTTTTTATGTCTTTGTTAATATGGTATAGAAAATAGAAAGAACTGCTAAACAAGATAAAGACAAATTGGATACTCTTAACAAGATTATTAACTATGTGAGTCAGACACGATGTTAATAACAGATGTATAATGCCTGCTGCAAAAAAGCTTCTGTACTTGAAGCCTTGAGCCTAGTGATTTAAAACATACGTATCTTGTTGTTGTCATATATTTTAAAACATACGTATTTTGTTGTCAGAGAGATAGGAGGTAAGTGAGGATAAAATAATGAAATTATTATTTCTCTCAGAGTGACACTGCTTTTTGCTGACCAAGAGGTATTACTTTGGGGTTTAATTTTGTAGCTAAAATGAACACCAAGAACTATAATGACTTCAACAGTCAATTATGGATATTCAACAGTTCTAAAAAGAAGTCCTAGCTCGTCTCCAGTAGACACTCATGAATGGACACATGCAAAGTTAGTAGTCCCCTTGAAAACTGTGGTCAAACACCACAACTGTCTTTCACTTGGATACCTGTTTTGTTTGGGAAAGGATCATGTTACGAGATTCTGTCTCTGGACTATAGAGGTAATGTGATCTGTAGAATCAATACTAAAAACGAGTGTACCATTTTAGTGGATTTTTTTTTACTTCACCAATGTAAAAAGTGTGTTTTATCCAAATCATCCTTTCCTTATCTTTTATTTGTAAGCCTTGTTTGCACTAAGAAGTATTTTTAACTAAATACATTTCCAGTTAAAGCTTAATTCAGTTTTAATTGAACAAGTGCAGCTCCCTCTTACAGATGTAATTTTAACTTAGGATATCGTTTACATAAACATTTATTTGATTGAGACTCCTGGCTTAAGTAGGTCTCACTGTGGACACCCATTCTCACCCAGATTCCTCTCTTGATTGGGCTGTCTGTCTGTATGGTCATGTGAAGAACTGCTGGATCAGAATTCACATACAGTTCACCACATAACCCTGCTGACACTTAGGTTACCAGGATGGAAAAGGAAGTTATGAGTCAGAAACAAGAGGCAGGACGTCATGGAAGTTATTCTTATCTTATTCTTAGAGACAGAATATGTTTGTTTCGTCAACTTTTGCTGACGTTTCATTGAATGAGCTCATAAAGAATGTGAATGCACAGAATTAGGACTATTCTGTTAATACTGCAAGCCTTCATAACTTGATTCTTTCAAATCCTGTATCCAGCTGCATTAAGATAGTGGGTTAGGGTTTATAATATACACGACTGTCCTGGAGAATCAAGATGTTTTAGCAGAACATCCCAGCAACAAGAACTGTGCAGAAGAATCCAGTTAAGGTATTATTAAATGGTTTTGCCAACCTTTAATGAAAAACACAGTTGTAAAACTTACAGCAACAGTTAAGAAACATAAACATGTATTCAGGTCAATGAAAACTAATTAGATAATCTCTCTGACATCAAATTTGATGCGATTTGATTATATATCCAGAAAGGAACCTTCATGTTTATGTAAGCTAGATTTTGAGTAACACAGTAATGAATTGCAGCACATCTTTGCCAGTGCTTTTTGACCCAGTGAAACATAACAGTATTTTTTTTTATTCTATAACAAATGGCTGCATGTGTGGAATGTTAATGAAAAATTTTATCCAGAAAGTGTGTTTATTTCAAGCAAAGCAGAAGTATTCAAATTTGGGGTGACATATAGGTGCTTTTACTGGAGAAATGTAGGCCTTAGACATTCAGTCACAGAACACAGTTGAAGTCAATACTTCAGCTTCTAGGTAAGCAGACCTTATCTACTGTAGTCAGTGAAAAGCTTTCTTCTTATTATTTTGTTTGTATTTCTGACATAAATAGGGGCCCTAGTCAGGAACAAGAAATTTGCTGTACAGTGGGCTATACAAATAAAAATAAAAAAGATGGTTCTTCACTGATGGATCCTATAATCAAAGTATAAAATAGGTTGGACAGAGGTAGACAGTTTAGTATTAAGAACAACAAGACAATATTGGCTAGTATGATATATAGTGATTTCAGGGTATCAGTGATGGAAGCACTGTCAAGTTTTGGTAAGCATCATGGAACAGTTTTAAGACAGTTTTAAGCAAAGAGCTCCAGAGAGCTGTCAAAAAGGGGTCTCAACAGCATAGACAACTGCTTAGGCAACTGATGATAAGTCTATGCATAAGCAACACTTAAATCATGGCAAATGTTTATACGTTCTGGTTGTCTTTTTTACTTTTTACTACAAAGGGTGGGTCTTCTCGAACTGGCAGAAGCTAACCTGTGCTTAGATATACACTAAAAACATCTGAAGGGCTGTTGTGCAGAGTAGCACTTAGGCATTTGGTTTTTACCATATCTCATTATGCAGTAATTTTCCAGTGTAGATACATCTTTGAATGAGCATTAGTTGGTTTTTATTATACCTTTAAGTCATCAAAAATGAATGACTGCCTTCCATTTAGAAGAACAATCCGTTCCATCAGTGCAAACAAATGATGGCACGTAAAGCTGCCCTGATAGTTAATTCATATGAAAAAAATGTGTTTCATGTTCAGTTTCTAAGTCAGGCTTGAAGTAGATAGTTGCGTGAAAATCTTATTACGTGAACAATAGACGTACTGGATTTATAAGTCTTTGAAATATTGACAGTATTCATAGAGCCCCTCTATGCCTTTATTTCAGAGGAAATATGCATCTGCACTTCAATGTATCAAAAGACCTGTTTCAGAGTAAAATGCGTGCTGAAATCCAACTTATTTATCTTTTAACTTTGTCAGAAAGCAAAAAAAAATCTTAAATAATTATTTTGTCTTTGGACCAAGAATCTTAGGATGTCTTTCTCAATACAACTGAGGAAAAAAAACCCAAAAAAACCCCAAATGTAACTTCAGGGAGAATGTCCTTAATTTTTTTGTTAACTAGCGCTTCCTAACAGCTCTGATAGTTACATACTGTGGCTGGAGTTTGACTTTGAATGTAAACACTTAAGCTCCTGATAGTCCATTGCTTACACAATACTGCAATGATATAAAATTGCTTCCAATGTC
>NW_010141748.1:13770-37932 GCF_000699245.1 Pterocles gutturalis
TGGACAGGGGTAAGAGAGTGAACAGTGATGTCTCCAAGTCAGTTTCTTAAGGTTGTATGGTTGTAAAGACAGTAGTGGAGCATGGCATTCTGAACTAGGACCCTTCTTCAGTAATTTCACCTGAAAGTCTAAGAAGACAGTTGGCTAGAACACTGCTTGAACTCCTGTCTCCACAGAAGTTGATGGAGGAACAACTGTAGGAAAGTCTAGATTCTACAGTATATTTACTTTAGCACATGTATGTATGTATGTATGTATACATGTGTATATCTGCATAGACACACACATAAACATACCCACTCAGTAGTCAAGGCACTTCCTTTTCAGAAAACCCTTCTGTCTGCAGACTTATGCAATTTCTAAGCTATTTGTGTAGTATCTATCAGTCAGGAGGATACACATTAAAGAAAAAACTTTGTGCTTCCAGGAAGAGGAATAGAACTCTTAATTGTGAAAGCCAGCTACCTGTGCATTTCTACAGTTGCTTCTGCAGTTGGTGCTTACGCAGGAGGTGATTTATTAGGCCATGATTAGATGTGTAATTTAAGAGTCCAAAATAAAAGACAATTTGACATTTGGCAAAAATAAAAGAGTTAGTATGTTTTATGTTTACAGAAAACTTTTTTAAGCTTTTAAAGTTAATCCATAAATTTTGGATCATGACAAACTGTAGGCTCAAATGCTAGCTTTTAGAGATCTTTAATTGCCTACTGCTTGGGACAAAACTGCCATTTTATGTGCATCTGTATGGTGTGTAGCCTATTACAAGATTTGTACTTACACAGCATCAGAAGCTGTTTTGAAAGGTTTGGACTTCAGAATGTACATAGCTAGCACCAGCTGGCCATATGCATGTGTGTTTGTGTGTGTATGTACCTACACCACTCTATGTTAATTCTTTTGTTCTAAAAGATGTCTAAACTCAAAGTAGATAGGCAGAGTTTCTTCCTTTAGCTACTCTTTACAGGAATGAATGTTAAAAAACCTCAGATATGCAAATATTGTATACAGTGCAGAACCATCCAATTTTCCTTTTCAAATGACTGTATTACTGCAGCATCCTTAGGTCAACAAAGAGTGGAAAATTTCTTTTACCAAAAAACATCTGTGAGCCAAGGGAAATATTTTGCTATAAAGGTCCGTGGAAGCTAGTAATACATTTAAAAAAAAAAACTAACAAAAACCAGATACATGGTAATATGTGTAAAGGAAAAAAAAAGTGTAATATTTCTCTGCAGTCAAGGAACTGTTGGAATATATGACTTCACTTAATGTTTATTCTTTTTCTTTCTTCATATTTTGTATTGATAGTTTGATTACTTGTGAAGTACAGTCATGTTTAAGGAGCTTATATCCATAAACCCTGAAATAACTAAATTTCTTTAAGTTAATATTTGGAGTGTATAACTAAGGTCAGACTTTAATTTATTGTGTATTGGAGATATGAGACAGTCTCAAATGCAGAGAAGGTAAAGCCGTCTTGCACTTGGGTCACAACAATGCCTTGCAACATTATAGGCTTGGGGAAGAGTGCCTGGAAAGCTGCCTGGCAGAAAAGGACCTGGCAGTGTCAGTCAACAGCCAGCTGAATATGAGCCAGCAGTGTGTCCAGGTGCCCAAGAAGACCAATAGCTTCCTGGCTTGTATCAGAAATAGTGTGGCCAGCAGGACTAGGGAAGTGATCATCCCCCTGTACTTGGCACTGGTGAGGCTGCACCTGAAATACTGTGTTCAGTTTTGGGCCCCTCACTACAAGAAAGACATTGAGGTGCTGGAGTGTGTCCAAAGAAGGGCAACAAAGCTGGTGAAGGGTCTAGAGAACAAGTCTTACAGGGAGGGATGAGGGAACTAGGGTTGGTTAGCCTAGAGAAAAGGAGTCTGAGGGAATTGTATCGCTTTCTACAACTACCTGAAAGGAGGTTGTAGCAAGGTGAATGTCAGTCTCTGTTCCTGAGTAACAAGCAATAGGATGAGAGGAAAAGGCCTCAGGTTCCACCAGGGGAGGTTTAGATTGCATATCAGGAAAAATTTCTGCACTGAAAGGGTTATCAAGCATTGGAATAGGCTGCCCAGAGAAGTGGTTGAGTCACCATCCCTGGAGGTATGTAAAAGACATGTAGATGTGGTGCTTAGGGACATGGTTTAGTGGTGGACTTGGCAGTGTTAGGTTTGTGGATGGACTCAGTGATCTTAAAGGTCTTTTCCAATTTGAATGATTCTATGATTCTAGAGTCCATCTGACTTCCAAAGAAAAAGCTAAATTTTATTGAATTGCGTCAAGTCATGCTTTGCTCTCTGTATGTTTTCTCTGTTTCATGTAGCTACCGATTGTCAGTTTGCTTTGGAACTGTGAAGCGATCATGGCACTCCAAACCAGTATTTGTCTCAGAGAGCAGCAGTGTCTGGAATGGAGAACTGTAAGAGCTGCCTACCTGTTTGCTTTTCTTCACTTCATTGTCCTTCCATGTCATTCTGAATTATCCAGAGAACACCTGCTTATATACAGATAAGGTTGCATATTGCATGGGTACCTCAGCTGTGAATCTTTTTCATTGCAAAACTTTTTGATAAAAATCCATTAAGTCAAAATGAGCAGATAAGCTTGTTTTGTGAGAATATCCACGCTTGTACCTTTGAGTCTAGGAGCATGAAAAATTAATAACATACTCTAAGCACCTCTGTGTGTTCCAAACACAGAAGAAAGTATACCCAAATCAAATATGTCAGGAAATATATATGGAACCACAGGCTGCAGTGGTTATCTTCACTGACCGTTTTGTGTGTCTACCAGAAACTAGACTAGCTCCTCAGTCCAGGTCTAAATACTCAGTTGAACCTGGCAGTGGATGAAGTTAGACCTGGTGGTAGACCACTGCTACAGCCAGGCAGAGGAAGATGAGACAGTCTAGCGATCAAGAGCCATGTGATGAGTTATCAAATGAAATGATGTCAAAACAAACAGTCTCTTGCCAGAGATAAGATGTGTTAGTCATAGAAAGCAAAACTGAGTGCCCTAAAACTAATGTGACATGATCTGGTTAACCAGTGACATTTACATAATTAATTGATATAGCATCATTTGACATCTCTAAGTTTCCAATTGTATAGATGATTGATATAGATGACAGTGGTAGTGGAAGAAGTGATATACTGTTCTAAACTCATGTTTATCTTCCAGGTATTTCTTACCTGGTATGAGACAACATGCAGTAATATTCTTGAAAATATCCTTGCAGTATGTACTTATTTATATTTCATTATTAAGTATAGGAGGAATGTGCTTGTAATTTAGCAAAAATACCTCAATAGGACTTGGTTAGTAAAGCAGCAGCAGTCTGGAAAGCTGGAAAGCTGCCAGAAGGACTTCTGGTTTTCTGCTTGAAATCCAGTTTGCACATATATTTAAGAGTTTTGACAATTTTTTTCATATTTTATGGGAAAGCACTATGTTTCTAGCTAGTTTCCACTGATGTGGTGTATATATAGTTACATATAGTATTTTATTTTCATTGGCACTTTTTCCTTTCCATTTGGAAAGGCTTTCCTGCTTACATTGCTAACTGTAGTCAGGGCTGGTTGGTCGCTTTTAAAACATATTGTACAGGCTTCTGTATTGTATGGAAATAGGATCTGATGTTTTGTCTTTCTGATTAATGTGATTAATCCTTTCATCTTAATAATGTCACTTCTCTGATTTGTGCTGCAAGTGTAGAAAAGAACTGAGGCAAAGAAGTGCTGTCAGCTGCTGGTGGTTTTGTCCCAGTCCTGCACTGAACCATACGAATGAATGAAATGGCCAAAAGAACTGCTGGAAAGAAAGTGACCTGTTCTCCTGTTACAAAAATCAGTTTTATTCCAAATCTTTACAAAACTAAAAAATACTTTATTTTTCAAATGAAATTGTGAAAATTTATGTGAGTACATCTGTCTCCAAGAAGTCCTAAAGCCTCCTTTGTCATATATAGAATAGTTTATATTGTATTTTGCAGAAATAAATGTGAACTTGTTCTGCCTCTGCACTGAGTCTGATGGACTCTGTTGGAACATAGAGAATGTGGTGACAGTTTGAGTTAGCAGTGATAATCCCAAGCTTGAGGTGTTAAAGGTTTTAGCTTGGTTATAGCCCTATGTAAGGGTGTAAAGTGACCCTCCTTGGTACAGTCAATTTTGTGAGGTGGGTTCTTTCATTTTGGACAGAAGTATGAACATTTTATTCCTCACAGTCTACCTTTTTGATGTGCAGACTCCCTATTTAGCTTCATAGAAAAGATAGTGAATTGTCTTGTTCATAATTATATCTATATAGAAGGAAAACAGCTGGTAGTAGAGGATCCTTTAGTTACCAGATAAAAGCATAAAATCCAAGTATCGAAAGTTAAAAGTAGATAAATTAAAAATATTAATTAGGTACTTCAAAAATTTGATTAATTACAATTTGGAATAATGTATTTAGAGTAGGAGGAATATTCTGTTATCTAAATTATTTATCACTTTTTTTTCTGTATACCTGAGGCACAATTTCTGAACTGATATAGGAATTATTGATTAAACGACTACAGCTGTGATTTGTAGCAGGTCAGAATAGTTTACAGGAGCTGGACTTAACACTCTCTGAACTTCCTGGTAAGACCTCTTGTCCTGAATTTCATCATTAGAAATCTCATTAGCCAACCATGGAAAACAGGGGAAAAATACGGCACCTGTTGTTCCCCATAGTGCTCTCCTCCCCTTGAAAGAGAAATTAAAATCAAATGTGACGTAGCTGGAGGCAGTAAGAAATAAATAAGAGGTTTTGCAACAGCGAAGCTCCATGTCATCACTCCATTCTGAATGGGGGGAAAAGTGTAAAACCCCAAACCAAGTCTCAATTTACAAAAGAAAAGAAAATAAATGGTTTCGTAAGATAGATCAATGCTAATGAGTCTGCTGTAATCCTCATGGTAATTTTGTAGCTATGTATCAGGTTATTAGGTTTCTCTTCAAAATAATTCTGTGTTCAGGGGAGTCTCAGTAGAATGGAGGGTTCGCTAAGACTTTGGGTAGCTCCAGTTGCTTAGATAAACATCTAAACTCTAGAAGTTTGTCTATATACCCCAAATTCAAGGCTTTGCTAAAATTTCTACTTAAGAAACACTGACATAAGGTAACCTTTAGCATATGCAAAAATAACAAGCAATTATTATCAGTGGCCCCAAGATGACACTTTTGTTCAAGAAATGCCCTTTTTTGCAGGTGATAACTGAGTGTCTCAAATAGGCTATTTTCTAGCAGCAAAACCAGTACTGCAATAGGCACAACTCAGTTAAAGAACCAGTTATCCTAAATAACGAAGTTTCATGAGATGATAATAACTTTGGAATCAACAAGATGCAAAACCATAAAATCAGTAATTCTAGTTAGAGGATCTGATTTTAATATCAGGATAAACTGTTGTACATGCAACTAACTGAAGGAAAAGGGAATGATGGGAATTCTTCCCCATTTTTCTGTTATATACATCTAGTTCAGGAACTCCCAAATAATTTACCTCATTAATATGATACTGTCTTCCAGTTCCTGGATTTAAACTTTTAGGCCAAGTAGATAATATTTATTTCTGGCTTGTTTAATTACTGACTAATTATGGGGTTTAATTAGAAAAATTACTAAAATTTTGTTAAATGATCTGTTAATAATTACATTTGAAAACATATACCCTCTCAATGATAAACTCCCTCAAACTCTCTTCTGCCTTAGTCTTTATTATCTGTTTATTGTGGAGTCTTGCTTTGCTTTTGAAGTTCCCTGCATTGTGACGCAAACATATTTCAGTATCTCAAAACATTGCATTTTCCATGGGTACTGTAGGTTAACAAAGACAGCAGTCTGACAACTGGCTGTAAATGATTTCATTTTGCACAAGTTTGCCTTATAAGCAAAAATCTTAACCCCTGTTTTAATGTTCAGAGCATGCAATCCAAAATGAAAGAATGCACAAAAGACTATACAGACAATGAATTGCTAAAATAACTGTAATGATGCGCAGTTCTACGATCACTCCTTTCTCTCTGCTGAAGGACCCTGCTGCATGTAACACAAATCTCCACCTGGCAGATTCTAATTTTCTTAATTATATGTATGTTGCAAGATGCACTATGGTCAGCTTTGTATAAAAACAATATATTGCTTCTATTATAGTTGGACATTTGCATTAAAACACAAATAGTTTCTTTGCTTATCTGTATTCCTGGATTGAGGCCAGTAGCTTTCCTGTCTTTTATTAGTTGTAGCACAGTCTAAAATAGAGGCTGAATAAAATAATTGACCAAGAATATAGCTTCAGATAATATTGCCTCTGTGCCCCACTCTGTCTGTCCCTTTTCTATCTCTCCCTAGGGGAAAAGCAGTTATCTTCCTTATGCTAAATCCAGTACCTATCCACAGCAATCATGTAAATCTTGGCATCAGTCTCACAGCAGAATAAAAAATCAAATCAGCAGATCCACATAAGAGCAACAGGCAGACCAAACCAACAAAAAATATCTTCTCAAACTCCTCCATTTATTTTCTCTCAAAAATAAGAGTTCTACTCATTAGAAACACTCAGGTTTTCTTTTTAATTTTTAAGATTATGTGGCTTCAAAGAATAACAACTCATTTTTCAGCAAGTTTGACAGCTTTTCAAAGCCTTTTATTTCAAAGCTTCTTTCTGAATTAACTAATCTACGAAGAGAACAAATTAAAGTTACTGCTTTTCCTAGCTACACAAACTGTCTTCTCTCAGACCTCAAATTATGGATTTGAAGTAAGCAAAAAAATTGTTGGATGTATTTAATGTATTTTACATACAGACTGACTCTAGAACCACAAAAATGTTTTTAATTGAAAATTCAATATGTTAGATCAAAACCCCAAGGTATTCTTTATTATTACAGTCTTACATATTCAAAAATATTACTAGTAATTTGATTAGCGGTATTTTAAATGTTTAGAGATAGGCAAAGGAAGACTATAATACAAATAACTATCATATAAACATGTTGACAACATAATAAGATGAATAGTGTGGTTTATAATATAGTCTGAATTTGTACATATTGCACTGATCTACAAAGTGTCTTTGTATCCAGTTATCACATTCCACAAGACTTTACTTCAGAGTGAATTAGTCCTTTAAGGCATTAGGAGGAACTGTCTTATACTAAACTGACTTGCCCACCACCAAATGAGAGAATGATTACCAGGGTTATAAACCAGAAAATGTGCTCAGAGGTATAAAGATTTTGTTTGCTAGAACAGAGATTCAGGGACTACAGAGTTAGGAATAAAATGTCTTTACGACAACTGGAGAAGGGAGCTTGGAATAAGAAAGATGTTATTAATTAATGGAGTACATGCAAAATAATGCAATTTGTGGGGAAAATGTGCAGAAATGTCTGAACTCTTCACAGGGTTGTAATCACCTCTTAACTTACAAAGGAGACCTGGGCATTGCTGTGACAAGCTCAAACCACGTGTAGATTCCCTAATAGGGGTTCCTATATTAATTTCTGTCTCAGTTCCTTCTTTGCTGGGCAGCGGTCATCTTAGAGAAGCTGTGGATGCCCCATCCCTGGAGGTGTTCGAGGCCAGGTTGGATGAGGCTTTGAGCAACCTGGTCTAGTGGGAGGTGTCCCTGCCCATGGCAGGGGGTTGAACTAGATGATCTTTAAGGTCCTTTCCAACCCAAACCATTCTATGATTCTATTATTTTCAGTCACCAGCTGTGTAACCTTCAGTACAGACAAAAGAGCTAGGAAGTCTTCTGCTGCAGCATTTTGAAAGCTGCTGCGGTTTTTTTTTGCAAGGCCCTTCCAACTTCTGCTTACAGTGTGCAATAAAGTAAGGACAATATTTATCTCTGATTTTACATTGATACAAACTTAGGAAGTGTACTGATACATTTCCAGCTGCTGCTCTTACTAGGTATGAAGACCTGTGAAGTGATGGTATCATATCACTCTGTAAATGCAGAAAAAAAAGTGCTTTAGTTTTTATTAACTGTCCATCTTTGTTCACTCCATGCACCTCATCCTTTGTTTGTGAATTATAATTAAAATATAACTTTAAGGCTTTGTAAAGTATTTCCGTAAAACTATATGAAGAGAAGAAATGGTTACAAATGGAGAAGGTGCTGCATGTCTGCAGCAAATACTCCATGAAGACTGATCTATGCAGTTCAGAGTACAGGCAGAATATACAAGAAGATTGCTGTCAGGGAGCGATGAGGGCTGGCTGGGAGCAGGGCAGGCATGGAAATGGCAACCAGGTTCAACATCATGAGGCACTTTCATGGTTCTGCAGCAGGTCGAGAGTCATGCTGGAAAGTCAATCCACAGGTCATAACCAGACCCACTGAGGGTCAGAGTCCTGTGATCACTGGGCAGGGCCATGGTGATGAGGGCAGACAGAAACCAGGCCAAGAAGTGGGGTCCAAATGGGACACAGACAAGGACTGAAGCACCCAGGTTGAGATTAATTAGACCTCCTGGGCAGGGCTGTGTGGGTGAGGGTTCCAGGAGGGCCATTAAGACCTATTAGTGTGTTCAGGGCCCTGACAACTGTAACGTTATATAAATTACCGTCCCTTAGAAGTCTTGCATTTGGGATAGACTAAAATGATTTCAGGGGCTGTGTCTTACTGAACTTTTGTTCAAATTCCTCATTATAGATGCAGTAATAACAGCAATAAACACTCATGTAGATTTTCTTGTATTTTTAATCCCATTCTCTATATCTGCTCAGAAACAGTAGCCAGACAGCAGTAGTGCTCCCATTGCCACAGTGATCTATGAACTATCCCTTAACTGCAACAGCAACTGATGTTTTTAGCAAAAAGATAAGCGCTCAAGCTGAACTTCTAGGATAACACCTATACTGGAGGTCTTTTAAAATAGTATTTCTATTACATCCAATAGTCATAGTAACAATGAGAGTAATGTCATGGAGAATCAGAATTACACTGAATTTTGCCACTTTGTTGACCTAAACATTAATACTAAGCTTTGTGAAAAACAGCAGTGCCCTGTCTATATCAGTACTCCCACTGTTAGTAGCACCATGAAATCACTGACATAGTCAGCTATAGGAGACAAAGTATCTTCCAGTATAGCCTAAGAGGACAGGTAATCAAATCAAATCAAATCAAGAAGTAGCACTAGTGTTCCATGTACAAAGTAGCTTTCAGTAGTACTGAAACTGGCATATTCAGTGGGATATATCAGAAAACATGCTTACAAAGTCAGTATCCACAAACACAGTAAATTAAGAACAGAAGCTGTTAGTATGTATCAGAGGGGAGAACTTTATTTTTGGTTATTTGAAATTGCCACCAACGTTCACTTCATCAGGGTCAAATTTTATGTGACACTGCCAGATCAAAGGGCAAAAGTACTGGAAGTTCCTGTTTTTTTTCTAATTTTTGCTACTTTCATACCTTGTATATGAGCTTATCCCTTAACTTTCATGCTCTTACGTTCCCTTTGTTGTGTCTTTTAACCAAGCTTATACTTGCACCGAAGAGCGCAATAAAAAACAATTTCCAACATCAGAGATGAAGAAATACTGTATTTTACGTGGGCCCTTTAAAAGAATAGAAAACTAAATATATAAATTCTGACATGACTGTGTGTTTTATATCTACTAATCTGTAACATTATTTTAAGGCAGATGACTCATCATATTGTATCATCTAAAGCAGTGATGGATTAGCATCTGCCAAAGGCCGTTTTGGTAGAGCTTGCCACCGAGTGGATTACTGCTTGTATACACTTATGAGAAGGATCATCTGCTACAAAAATATTTGAAAATCTTATTAATCACACTATTTAATAATATCTGTCAGACTTAGAATACCTTTAGATGGAAATTTTTTTGTTGGAATGCGATGCTAGTGAAAATTGAAATAAAAATCGCAAACATTTTCACTTTTATCCATTTTCTGATAGCTCTATTTATAGCTATTGTTTGACTTGGCAATAGGCAAATGATGGAATTTCAGACCAAACGAGTAGTCAGTATACGTGGCCATGGACTCAACTGTAAACTCAAGCCCCAAGCTAACATATGCTGGTCGGTCGTCTATGATGACCATATCTGGCAAACATAAGTGAGCTCATTGAAATGTATACCACTTATTTCTACTTCTTCTATTAAAGTTAACTGTGGCCTTGTCATTTTTGTTACAACAAAAGTTATGATACAGTAGTAACTTTACGTCCTGTCTTCTGTTAGCTGCATCGCTTGGAGTGGCTGTCATCCATTTTTTTGACCTGGACTTCAGTCTCTTCCTATATAGTAATTTACACTTCACCCTGTCCACTAGTCTTACAGAGGTTGAAAGTGTTGCTCATACCATAACACAATGTAAAAATCTGTACACAAGTTACAGGGGTTCCATCAACTGCTTACAAAAAATGTTTCACACGAATGCGGTCCTCCTGCCAAAATTTTGAGTCTCCTCTTTTAAGTGTGAATACAATTGAGCTTTAATTGACTTTTGTAATAATCAAAGTATTGAAAAAATATGAACTATTTTACCAGAACTCTCCCCTAAACATACAGCCTAAAGGAGACAGTTAAGAGAAGTTATCAGCAATAGGAAATTGTCAGGTTTGAATACAGCACATTTTCTGCTATACTGATGATCCCAACAGTATTTTTTACTCTTCCATGCTGCTGCTGGTGTTGGAAAGTTTTAACCAACATCTGTATGATATTCAGGAATAATCAGGTTATGCTTTACACTTTTAGGAGAGTTTCTAATTAATCTTACTAATCTGAAGAACATACCATAATTCTTGTTACAGATATGTTCATATAGATGGTTTTGCCATTTATAGCATTTTATGATCAACAACCTATTGACGAGTAACTTAATGTGTAGATGTTACATCTGGGTCAGAAGATTCTATGGGGTCAAAACCTTTGCTCTGCGTTCAGTTTGGCTGTTATTTATCTTAGGGTATTTGGATCTTACAGCGCATTATGTGACCGTTATACATCAGAATTTATGATCTTCCCTTATTTGCTATGGCAACCTCATGACTGCGGATAGTTTTGGGGTTTTCCCCCTCTAACTACTCCTATGGGGAATTTCTATTATGATCAGAAGGTGAAATACAGATTCTTTCTTTATACAGTGAATTCCTTTACTTTCTTTTAAATGCTGATTATCCTTCTAACATGACAGAGTACCTAATCAGGAAGATCATCAGGAATACTTGGAATTAAGAAATATTTAATAAATTTTGTACAACTATCCTCTTGTTAAAAAAAAATCATAAGAATAATTTGATCTTTTGCAAAATTTAGAAAGTTGTATTTTAGTACCATAATATAAATCTGTACTCTGTGGCATCATTAAGCTTGAAAAATAATTTTTATTAACATAGAAAAAAGAATAAGGAAAGTGGACACTGTAATTAAACATTTTATTTCATCTACAAATAAGTACTGTGAGTAACAAAATAATAAAATAGTTCTTTAAGTCTTGTGAACAGTGAGAAACAGAGGAAGGAATTTTCTGAAACAGAAGCAAAAGAAAGAGTCTTCTGAAATAGAAAATATTTGGCAATATCTTTTAGTCTCTCAATAAAATATCCATGTAAACAAGTAATCCATATTTACAATATCATATGCAATCTTCATGGTTACATGTAGTAAGAAGTGCACATGTAATTACTGTACATTCAATTTTAAAATCTAATTTGTACTGTCATTTCTCAGTTTCATTAATGTTGGAAAAAACACCATTCTGCTTTTGCACACAGTACTGCATGACAGCATGTAAATACATTAAAAAATTGTTTTTTCCAGGCATCTTAAAAAAATAGCACTTTTAATGTTAGGTTTTGTAACTTCGTATGATTTTATAGGAATACAAATTTGAAATTTAAGTACACTAATCATGTCCCTGTAAAAGCAACAATGTAGATTATTTCCTGCAAACATGAAGAAAAATCCTGATAAAATAGCTGGAGTTCTATCTTCCATTTATATCTTTGAAAATATACCTTTTTATTTCCTGTGTTGCTACTATTACACATAAATACAGGTAAGAAAAATTGCATGAAAGGCAAGTTAATGGAAGGCCACTTTCAGAAGCAGCTTTAGGAATATGTTTTTTTTCCAGAGAAAATTACTCTCCAAAGTCCTATGTATTTTTATTTAGCACTTTAACTAACTTCATATGTTGCAAGGATACTTAGAGACCTTTTTATCAGGGTAGAATACAAGCCAAAAGTCTATAGCATGTTCAGCCCATTTTAAATTGCAGACACCAAGGTTGAGCAAGGTTTAGGAGCTCATGGGAAACTTCCAAAGACCAAAGCAGCCGGAAGCCCACAGTTCATACACATGAGATATCACTGATTATGATAATTTCCCAGAATGGAATCTTCTAGCTCCCACTGAATTTCTACTCTCACATTTAACCTCAAAATTGAAAAACAAAGATATAGTCTGGCAGACTAACCTCAAAAGGTTGCTAATCCTTGATTTTCAATTAGTTTTATGTCACCAGAATAGAGAAGAAAAGACACCATTCTTTTTCAAGAATCATTACTCTTGAAAAGTACATGGAATAAAATGGAAACAGAAGACATACTGGTTACTATACCTAAACTTTAAAAGCATATAGAACCATTCACCTAAAAGCTATTTATTTCAATACTTCCAAGTCAGTATTGTAACAGATCACCTATTTTGTGGGTTTTCTCACAGTATACTGTACAGTTAGTTTCTTCCAGAACAATGCCTAGACAACTGACTACCTTCCACACAAACACATGCTTTTATTAGATTACTTAGTACTATGCAAAGTTTGAATGAGCTCATTTTCACAGGTGGATGAGACACAGTAATGGGCCAATATATGCGAACTTGAAATGCTGTTGCCTCTGCGAGTGCAGTGTACAAAGCTAGCACAGTAAATGAGATCAGAAGAAAAGAAGATGGCACAGTTAAGTACTCTCCAGAAGCTACTGTGAATCCCTCTTCCTACTTAATGTTCAATATATAAATTTGTAATAAGGTGCATAACATAATCATGTCATGTCAGTTGAGCACTAATGTCATGTAAAACAAGTGCTCTTGTTTTTCTCTCAGAAAGCTGCGATCAGTACTATTTGAATTTTATGCTGAAGCTACCCAGAATAATTTTAGGGAAGATAGATAATTGTATGGAACTCGAAAAACAGAGAAAAAGCTGTCTGATCCATTGCACGTAGTGGGACTGGAGGAGTGCTCACACAGCAGGACAGTGTTCCTTCTCTCATACCTGAATTCTACACTAAGGCACTTAAAAGCAGGTATTTTCTCAAATGAAACAATACACCAATGCTAGGTGGGCCTGTCATCCACAAACATGTGTAAGTGAAAACACAGAACTCTAGGATGTAGTCCTTGAGTACCAAATGGTACAGCAGAAAAGTTTTCAAATAACTTAATATGCTAGCTTTCTATACTGCATTCACTAAATAATTAAATGTTATTACAAATCAAATCACAGGAACTGAGGTGCTTCTTGTCAAAGATCCAGAATAACTCATGACCAAATGTATTTATCTAATGCAATCCTGAACTACAAAAAATGTATATTTGCTAAAGTTTAATGTGTTTAAACATTTTAAAAAGCTGAAGTAGTAAAAATGTATGTAGCCTTTTAAAAAAATAGGAAATTATATGCTGTATGAAACTGTCAATATTGCAACACAATCAGTGGAAAATTTGGATATGTAGTGGGCTCTGAAGCTTTTACAAGAGATTATAACAGAAAGGCTCTTTATTTTGGACATGTGCAATCAAAATACTCTATAATTATTCTTCTATAGTAGTAAAAAATATAAGTATTGTTTATATCTGTGAAAATAATGAATAAGCGTAATACATTAATACTCTGATTACTAGAAAGAGCTATAAAAGTGCCATTAAAGACTCAAACTGCATTAACACTTTAATTTAAAATTAAGAAGTCATAGAGTTTGTATAGTTTGCTTATAGACTATGTCTTCATGTCTGTGATGATAATGATTTTGACGCCAGTGTGGAGATACCAATATTTGCTTCCAGTTAACAGGTAGTGTTTTAATCAAATCAGCAAAGCTCAGCTGTTTCTTGGAGGAAGCATTTCTCACTTCAGGCTCCTTTCTTCTGTGAGACTGCTAGCAGTCTTCTTGATTTGTAACCTCCTAATTTCTAGTCTAGTGCCATAAATCAATGGAACTGTACAAATACAGATAGTAAAATGCTGCCTTTGGGATAAAAGCAAGACTTGGTTTAAGAGATACATATTTTTCTAAGTGTGTATCTATAGCTTTCCAAATAAGACAAATTCTGCATTTGGATGTCTTACAATTGCCTTAGATCTCACATTGTCCATATACAATATATTTGTTAGAGTTGGTTAAAAAGTCAACAGATATGTTCTGACTAAAAAAAAAAAAAAACATAAATTTTTAAAGAAAACATAACATTTAATGAAGATTTCAGGCAAACAGTCATTTCTTTTTTTGAATTCAAAATTTTAGACTAAACATTTTTATGGTGCAACTCTGCAAAGTGCTGAATGGCCTCAAATCCCTTAGATTTTAGCAGCTGGTGAGGGGGTTAATCAGCCTGAGGAACCAGAGCTTAAAAAAAAAGAACATTACCAGAAAAATTATGTGTGACCAACTAAATTCTGCTGCCTGGTATACTTCATGACTCTGATTCATAGCCTGCAAAATCACTCAGAGCAAAATTTAGTCTCAGTCTTGGTAACTTGTCAGGAGTGTAAGAAATAGAAGCAGTAAATGAAGAAGTGATATGGGAAACATTTTCCAATTATGTGATTTTCCTACTATGTGATGTCATTCACGGTCTCATTTTTTAAATGAGGACTGAGCATGAACCCATATAATAGGTTTAAGACTTACTGTAATTTAAATTCATATGCAGAAAACTTGAGTATCTTTGAGCAAGCAATACTGAAAATAAACCCCCAACCTATTTATATGTCAATATAACTAAATTGGAAAGAACCAAGGGGGGCTGGCAGTATAATAGTACTGTTAATCTGTGTATTTTCTTTACATAGTTGATCGTTGGCCTGCTTCATCAAGTTTGAGGTTTTTTCTGGCTGCTTCACTATTGATCCTCATATCAGATTTATCTGTGTTACTACCGTCTGTCACTGTGGATTCTTCTTCTGTACCTTCAGGAGTCCCTCCAATGGGCCGCAGAAGTTTAGCATTCTCTTCTGGGGGGCGCTTCCAGTGTGGCCTGCTTGCCATCCACAAAATAAGCGCACCAAATATGACAAGCAAAAGACCAAGACAGTTGACAAAAGTTGCCTCTGGTGGGGATGTACTATATGCAGGATTTTTCCTTTGGAGGGGAAAAAAAAAAAAAGGTCAGTTGGTCTAAAGACAATCCCAGTCTAGAAACAGTAGTCTCCTGCTAGGTAGGAGGTATTCTTAAAACAAAACAAAGCAATTGCCTAGGTGGTTATTATTCTGTGCAAATGGAAGTACAGTTTGCAATGAATAACCTTAATAAACAAGTGATAAGAATTACTTACAATGAAAAGATAAGCTTTTCTGTGATTCCCATGAGAGCTGTTGCAATCACTGTTGCAAAGATGGTAAGACCCGAATAAACATGTATTGGCATGAGAGCTTCTCGGAGAGGAACTGGAGCAAAAGGGAGCAGAAAGACAGCGAAACCCAAGAAAAGCTAAACACAAAACAGATTAATAGTTAAAGCTATATGGGAAACGAACTGGACTTCTCAAGCAGAATACAAATCATCATAAAAATTCCATTTTGAGATGTCTTCAGGTACAAGTTTGAAAAGAATTGGCATTTCTTTTTTGTGTTTCATTTGTGTTTCTTTTCAAAACTAAAGCAATAATTCTCGATTAGCACCTGGGAGGCAGACATGAAATATTTTATAAATAATACCGTCTAATATCACTGTCAAAACTTATTGGTAAGGCTAGAACTGCAACGAAACTAAGTACTGGAAACACAAGTTTTCAGTGTCACTAATTCAATAATATACTAAAGGCATGAGTAGCTACATTTTTACAGTCTCTTCAAGTCCTGTTCTCTGCTTCTGTTACAGATTTACACATAAATTAAGATCAGAAGGCAGTCTAACCTTCTGACTCAAGTGGACTAAATAATCTTACCTTGTTAGATTTTTGGTTAAATTAAAGTACATGTCTTTAGGAGGGCAATGGTCTATATCTCAATCTATCAATCAGTTGGCATTTACAGAGGGAAGATGTGTGTGGGTGGCATTTAGTTATTCAGGGGAGATGAGTCCTTCCATTAGCGCCAATTTTCTGATGGAAGATAACCCATCATGTCACATGGCTGCAGTCACAGGCTTGCCCAGTCATATTGAAGCTGCATCCCTTCTTTAGTTTGTTCTACTGTTACTCACCCCTGTGGCCAAATTAGAAATAGTGCATGAATTTGTATTTTATCTTGCTTTAACTTCCAGTCTTAGTCCTTGTTTTGTCTTTCCATGCTGGATTAAAGGGCCTGGTATTTTCTCCCTAGGAAGTTTTTTAATACACCATAATTGGGTCATCTCTTAATCTTCTTTAGATCTGCTAAACAGTTGGAGCTTCTAAAGTCTTTCACTAGAAGATAGTTTTTCCAGCTCTCATATTACTTTTCCATGTTTTGCCTTTTTTTTCATTTTTTTTACATTAAAAAAAATTGTTCCATAGTATTTCATATTAGTTTTGCCAATGCCATATATGTGGGTTAAAATAATATATTTAGATAATATCTTTTAGGGAATTTACTTTTCCTCTTGTCACAGCATCGTGGAGCTCATTTTGAGCTTCACGTCATCTTTGAGTACTTCTTTCCAGAACTGCTTTCCAAGAGACAGTTTCCATTTTGCATTTCTGCCCTATTCTTAGAAAATTTGTGTCCTTGTGCTATACTGTGCTATTTGGCTTAAATACAGTATATTTACAGTATTGGTCCTGTCGGTATAGTATTATGTGAGCATCCCACCTGAATAAGTTTTAAATTCTGAGATTGACATGCCATTTCTAGCAAATGCCAAGTGTCTTCTCTATTAACAGAGATACTAATTTATGACTATTGTTTAACGATAATGCTCAATCACTTAACAAACCTAAGTCTCTGACTGGACACTTACATCCCAGTTTGGAGGAAGTAACACCACAGTTCTACTGATGAGACAGGCAAGGCATTAAATGCCATTGATCATGTTTATAGTAGCAAAATGAAAAGCAGAACTAAGACCTTATTCACAATTCTTTATCTTAACCATCAGAAGAAATGCTGATCTTCAGTACAGTGGCAGCACAGAATTCCCTGAAATCACTGCATTATTAAGACCATGAAAATCTTAACATTGTTTCTTCTTATTCATTAACTGTTTTTCAGCTATAAAGAATACATTCAACAATGCTGCAATATGCTTTCCTTTTTCTAAGTGTTAAAACCACTATTTCAACACTATTTCCTGTACCTCCTAGCCTGAGAAGTGAAGGATAAAAGTCCAGAACCCAAATCCCACAGCTGGGGATTTTCTGTTCTTGATCACCAGATAATTAAGTCTTATTTTTTTATTTTTAGTGTTTTGGCAAAAAAATTAAGAATCACAATCTGAAGGAACAAAATTAATTTCCATAGTGTAATAACAAATATAGGGAATTCAGAATGTATATGCAGAAACATCACATCTGTATGTGTACACTAAATGTCAGGGCATGCCTGCTCTTCTATGCCAAATGCAAAACATACTAGGTTAGCTCATTTTAGATTATGATAACTCTAATTCTCGACCAACAGGAAAAGTTAAAAACATGCACACAAACATTTATTTTTTATTTATTTATTAAGTTTTGCTGGTTCAGGAAAAGTGGTTAGCAGTAGTAGCCATTCAGATGTCAAATCCTTTAGATCTGCACTCCTCCCTGCTGCACCTGTTCTGCTTATAAACAAAAGTTCTGAGGCCAAGAAGTGACTACTTAAAATTATGATAGCTGGAAAAAAAGAAAAACAATTACTTCATTTGAGAATTCCCTAATAAAAGCTCTAACTGTATTTAAATATGCTGCCAACAAACCAAATCACTTGCTTTAACTTCAGGAGTTTATAGAGCTTGGAAACACACTGCTGTATAACTGAGTAGTAAATAAACTGCCATTATCTCAGCAAAGAAACAAAATATGCTTTAAAATACATTTTTCTTTGAAGTCAAGGGTCCAGTATTTGCACATTTACATGATAATTTGCCAAATCACACAATGTAAAATGGGTATCCCAGTAGTTAAGAGTGTATTAATGAGAGCTACTGTGCCTGAATTACTCAACACATTCTTCAAATTTACAACCTGTTTATAAATACAGTTAGATTCTGACCTGGAGAGAATAAAATATAACAGCAGTCAGCCCAATCCAGCTGTGCAGACTGTACATGTTAGGAATGTTGCTGGCATTGTGGAATTCGAACACGGCTACCATGGAAACAATCGCAAGAATCATAGCTATGGTATTTAATCCAGCATGTATGAACTTCATTAGGAGTTTGCTGCACTTCCAGGTCCAGGGCAACCTGTACACAATAATAGCTGAAAAAAGAACAGAAACAAGATTTAATGCCTTATAGCATAACTTCTCTCAGATTTTAATAATCATGCATCATTCACACAGTTCCATTGTAAATTACAGGAAAATGCAACCTTAAATCCTCTAAAAAAAGTCTATTAAAAGGCTTTTTCTCCTACACATAGCATGTTCCAAATATACACTGAGGCTTAAATACAGCTTTTGGGGAGATTTCTTCCTAATTTAAAAAAAAAAATTAAGCATTTTTCAAACAAAGAACGGTAAACAACTCGTTGTCATAATTTCCTTATTCCTTGAATTGATCTAACAGGGATTCTGCATAGGATTTTGATTCTTCTGTTATTAGTTAGATTAGAGGAATAAGGCCCAATTCTTATATCCAGAAGACCACCTACTGAGAAAGTATGTAAGATTATTTTTTAATATTTATTCTCTTTGCCAGCTCTGGATAATGCTATTCTCCATTTGCATAGATATTTATGTGACTATCACATTCACTGAAAGAGTGATCAGGCATTGGAACAGGCTGCCCAGGGAAGTGGTGGAGTCACCATCCCTGGAGGTGTTCAAGAAATGTGTAGATGTGGTGCTTCGGGACATGGTTTAGTGGGTTAGGTGGTGTTGGGTTGACAGTTGGACTTGATAATCCTTGAGGTCTTTTCCAACCTTAATGATTCTATGACTCTATACTTTAAATGGGAAAATGCTACTCAGCATAAGGGAATCACAATCTGACTTTTAAGAGACAATCATATTTGGCAACTACAACTCTTCCAGCACTGTCAGATGAACGTAAGGGGGTTTTGCCCATGTTTGCATTAATAACTCCAGCAGACAGTGTTTTGTCCAGTGTGGACAAAACAACAATTTCTAGTGATTTAACTCCAGATGGTCCATAAGAATAACTTAGCCTAGAGCTGCTTCTTGCCAAGCTCTTTCCTCAGGGTCCCCACTGCTCCTTCCCTGCCACAACTGTCCCTTGCCCATCGCATGACCCACAGGGGACACACAGACCAGATTAGATCACTAAAGCCCCAGGTACATCTGATTACCAACTAGGCAGTAATGCTGGATGTGTGACAGCACGTAAGTATATTCAGATAACAGGGGACAAATATTTATGAGGACACCTGATCACTTGACCAATAAAGGCAAATGCCCACATCCATAATGTCTTGCTTGAGCAAAAAGACTGAGCTCCATTCATCTGATTCAGCACGTCGTTATTTAAGATCTCTGCTTATAAAATGACATTCAAACCTTTATGTATAATTAGCTATACTGGAACAACAGAATAAGAATATATGAAGGTTTTTTCCCGTTCCAAACATTAAGAAATAGAATATGCACCAGAAAAAAAAAGTATTACCTGATAAATGCAAAGATTTAAGAATTTGAGTAATTCTCACGTGTCTTACTCATTACTTCTCCATAACCCTAGCTTTTTATGCAGAAAGCATAGGTTATGCAAAATAAATAAGATATTCATTCTGTATCTTGTAATGAATAATAATAAATGACAAATACATTTCAAAGTTTTGTTTACACTTTTTTTTTTTTTTTACTTGGATGCATGCCAGGAAATACAGTACTGCATTAAATAATTCACAAAGAAAACACTGTTCACAAGTGAAATTTCCAGACTATGATCAAATTTTAAATCAATGACTGCTTTTACATACTGTGTGAAAATGTAGTACTGGAGTGAAAGTGTCGCTTAGAATATTTAAGTATATGGAGCACTTGGGTAGTTCTCAGCTTTCTACTTTTAAAAAATAACAACAGTAAATCCTATAAAATCAGGAAGATAGAAGCCTTGTTTTTAAAACAGTTTGACAGTAATCAGTCTATATGACATAGGTATGATTCAGCACGCTAAACTTATGATCACCTCCAGTGGTTCCCCAGAAGTTATATGATAGTCTTACATCTTGTTAATATTGAAATAATTGCCTACATCAGACTATTATTAACTTAGTACTAAGGATTATGTTTTCTTACTTTGTAAAGCATGTATGCCAAAAGGCCCCAAACAAGCCTCAACATCCCATGAGGATATTCCCAGTAAATCCTCCTTGCTCCATCTTACAGTATGGCCCATAGTATTGTCAATAATTTATTCCAAGTGCAAGAGTACTGGACTCTCTGTCTTGAAGTGAACTTGATGTGCATAGGTCCTGTTCTCAGTTTTTAGTCTTTTATCTCAGAGGGTCAAGTCCAGGCTAAAATTTTTTTGTAACATTTTTCTTTGGTGCATAAGATGCTGTCATCTAGTTGATTTAACTATCAACTCCCTAGTCACTCATCCACATAGTCTCAGATCTCTGTCTGGGCCATGAATTTTCTGGGCTGTTTCCCATAAATAGCATGATAGAAAAGCAAGGAATACAGACTCATGGCTTGGACACTTGCTAACAATACCATGCATTAGTATGTTACATGTCACAGCCCAGGACATAGGCATGATAGTACACTGTGGTTTAATCCTTTCTGTGAGGGCTGTGTATGAAGTCTTACTTTGCAACTTGAGAGACCTGTTTACCATGGTGAAAAGGGACAGTCCCATTTCCACATCACTGCTTTTGTTCCACTTCTGTGTGCTTCCTCCTGCCTTTGTCGTAACTGGTGCTTTTCTGGCCAACAGGAGGAAGCAGACAATCTGGGGAACAATGGGGAAAGGAGGAGGAAGATTCTGCTTTCAGTGATGCAAGCTCTTAAAAACTGACTCGGACATGGTGTGTAATTTCATCTCAAAATTAAAATAGCCTGGGTTAAAAGCACATACACAATTACCGCATTTTTAGTGGCAACATGCAAAAGCAGTCCTGTGAAGAACTTTCTCTAGGTACAGTGTCTCTACTACTGTTAAGAAATTTGACAGTCTAGCCACCCTTAGACAAAGCTTCTTCACTCAGATCTCACTCCTGTTTTGAGCTCTGATTTTAAAGCACATCACATAGGGCAGAGTGATCTTGCAATATCTTGTATGTGGCATGGGACACCTGTTCTTTGCTAAAGGTACAAAGCAAAATTCTAGAGTTAGTTCTCTAGTATTTCTAACTGGCACGTGCTGCACATGCTGTAGGGAGGTGTCATGGATTGCTCATGAGATGCCTTCCATCTTAGAAGGCACACAGCGTGGTTCTGTGAGTGCACTGGGGGTACGCTGCACAGCACCTCACAGCTAACAGAAAGTAATGTTCCTCTTTACTCCTCCTATTTTCTCTCCTGCTCCTTCTTGGCTGATCCTGTTGCTTACCTTTGGCAAGTTCTGAATGCCCACTAACTTCTTTGGGAACCACTTTAACACCAGAATGGACAAGTGCCTATTTATGATTTCAAAGGGACTCAAACAGCTCATCAAGAGAGCTGCCTCTTCACAAGTTGCCTGTGGTGAGACCATTACAGCTCAGCAGTCATTTGCCCTTCCAATTCTTGAGAATTCTGCAGCCTACTGGATGTTAGAAACTCCAGGAGTTAGCTATTTTTCCTTTGAACAGATATTTTGTTATGTTTGAAATAGAGGTAATCATGTTTGTCAGGTAACTCAGAGCAAGTGTTATCTTTAGATTTCAAGAGAAAAGACTATACTTAAATTTAGAATAGATTTGTACTCCTCCTCCTTGCTCTTGCACATTGTCCACCATCTCCCTTCTCCCATCTATGGCACTTTGTGCAGGCAATTCAACTGTCTCTTCCAACAAGAACTGTACTTGAGGTGGGTGGGTGTTAGTTTCCTGCTAGTTGAGTTAATTCGGTTTATGGGTCTGACAAGGGTGAGAGCTGACACAAACCAACCAGTAGGAAAATGAAGTCTGAGTCAAAAAGAAAGCTGAAAGGGAGAAGTGGAGGAAAAAAGCAGGAATATTTCAGCCACAGTGAGCTGTTAGATTGTTGTACCCACCTAGGTCATTTCATCCGTACAGATGAAATTTAATTGACTCTGTAACACCACATGGTAATGTGGCAGACCAGGATTTTTCCTTCTCTTTTCTCTGTAAGAACTTGTAAGTAACATTCCTGTTGTATTCCTTATTAATATACTGCTGACATTAGGCCACAACCTTATGTTTTAAGCCTGTTTAAAATACAAGTTATATATTTATAAATCATATATGATGAGGAATATTAATTGTGCAAGCATCTTACAAGGTTTATAGTGTCAACCTACAACTTTATTGTATAGAGTTTATGTGTAACTCATAAGCAGTAGAAGACTCATCTGAGGATGGGAGACAAAGACTACTCCACCCTCCATGTTCTGATTCACTCTTTATTCAGTTTTCCATAACCCCAAAAACCACCATGCTGCTCCTCAGTCTGCAACAGAGATTGTCACACCTCTGTAGAAAAAAATATTCTTATATTAGGCGAGTAATGGGAAATCCTCAAAAATAATTTATTCCACATTATATCTTGATGGGTTTTTTAATTAGTCCTTTGGAAAAGAACCAAACATTATCATTTGCAGACCAAACACAGATTAGCATGCAAATACTCCTTTGGAGCATGCCCTGTCTCTACAGTCATTGTTCAACATTTCCACATGTAAAATAAGGCAGAATTCTTTATTTACTTATTTAACCCACTCTATCACACTACTATTCCTTCAAGAGCTTCCTAAAACTGATTTTTTTCCTCATGCTTTTTTCCTATCTTATTCTTTTCAAAAATATTGCTGTGCTAATATGCACACAGACTTTTATTGCCTGTGTTTTTCCCACTTTAAGTCTAGAAAATCATCTGGACAATTACTGTGCACTGACAGTGTTTTGTCAGGTATAATTTACCTATAGGTGCTTATCCACAAATAGTAAGTATTAATATTAACATGCCTACAGCTTTTTCATTTGATTGACAAGATATATACAACACTTTTATCAGGGCACATCTACTTCCCAACATGCACACTAACATAGTCATCCCTTCTACGTCCTACAACCATACAAGACCAACAATACAACACTTCTATCCTTTGTATAGAGTTTAGTGAACTCAAGAAACAGCTGATTTGTGTGATCCTCCACACAAATTTAACTACATTAGCTATTCCTTTCTGCTTTTAACTACTTAATGACTTCTTTTTCTCGGATGTGTGCAAAGAGATATCCTATTCCCCAGTCTCATCCAAATTACTTTGAGTTCAACAGCAGACTTCTGTCAGCCAGATTTAAATCATTCGGTGGTATCTAAATTAGGGAGTGGATAGATTGCAAAGAGCTGCATGCATCTGAGAAACAGTCATGACCAGGTTGAGAGCTTATGGGTTAAAATCAAGGACTGGTCCAGCGAAGGACATCTAGTGGTTGGGGTCTACTACAGGCCACCTGATCAGGGAGAACCTGTTGACAAAGCAGTCTTGCTTCAGCTGCAAGAGGTGTCACGCTCACTGGCTCTTCTCCTGATAGGGGATTTCAACCACACGGATATCTGCTGGGCTAACAACACTGCAGGCTGCAAACCATCCAGGAGACTCCTGGAGTCTATTGAGGATAACTTCTTCATCCAGATACTAGATGGACCGACCCGAGGGGAAGCTTTA